>NC_134598.1:38110142-38317642 GCF_037038515.1 Microtus pennsylvanicus
ACATTGTGGTAGTTACATTTGAGTGGAACTAGGAAACAGTGGGCTGGTTTTAACTTCATGAATTCTGTAGGGTGTGGCTTATTTTACAATGAGCAAATCTTAAAAAAAAATAGTGATTCAATAAAAACCAGTGTCAAAGGAGAGTATTCCCACGAAGAGCAGGAACTGTTGCACACCCTTCTGGTATGAGCTTTGGAGCTGATCTTCACCAACAGCGTCTCAGTCATGCCATAGTTTGCAGCTAGGATCTGCTCACTCTGATTGGCCAGTACCTATGGCAGCTCAGAGGATAAAGACATTAGCACTGCCTGCTGTCCCTGTAAGGCATGAGGTGTGTGACATAGTCTCCTATGACCCCATATGTTATGAGGACACAAACCCCCTTGAGGTCAGGACTGAATCCAGGTACCCAGGACTTAGTAGAAGGTCTAGTACCTCATCCCCACCACCACCGTGTTGGGGAATATTATTTTCAGCTGTGTGACTTTTGTTTATGCTGCATTTGTTTAACTCTGTAAAGTTGTGTTACTGTGACTGTCTAAAAAACTTGATGGTCCCAATAAAGAGATGAACGGCCAATAGCGAGGCAGGAGTAAGGGTAGGTGGGGCTGGCAGGCAGAGCGGATAACTAGAAGGAGAACTCTGGGAGGAGGGAGGAGCAACAAGAGAACAAAGGTAGGAGGTCATGAGGGGCCAGCAACTCAACCAGCCACGGAGAAAGAGTGAAATTTAAGAAACACAGAAGTAAGAAAATGAAAAGCCCAGAGGCAAAAGGTAGTCGTGATAATTTAAGAAAAGCTGACGAAAAACAAGCCAATCTAAGGCTGGGCATTCATAACTAAGAATAAGCCTCCGTGTGTGATTTATTTGGGAGCTGGGTGGAGGGACCCTCAAAAAGCCAAAAGAGTAAAACATCATACAACACCACCTAGAACTCTGAGTGGAATGAATTCATGGGTTTTAAATATCTGCAATCTCAATTTTACCAGACAGTTAGTGTCCAAGCTTCACTGAGTGTTTCCACTGTCGTTAGAAACTTCTAAAATTGGCACGGTATAAAACGGTATGTTTAGGGCATTAGGAGTCCAAACCAGACCCTCTGCCTTATATATTTGACATTGCAGTTTGACCTGTAAATCCAGCATCAAATTGACTCAAACACTGTATATTAAACCCCTTACGTGAGCAAAGCACCATGGCTCAAACTTACTCAAGTCCAAATTAAAGCATAGCTCAGAAGAAAGAAAATCACCTCTTTAAAAGCGCCTCTGGACAAACAGAAGGGAGCTACCACTTTCAGCTCTGGCCCCCAGCACAGACATAAATCCAACACCTATTCCACTGCTTCAGAAGGAAGCCAGCACTGGTACAATGTTGAGGACTCAGGATACCAGAGGAAAGCCTTTCTCACCTAAGGTTGACACTCGGCTCTTAACTGTGGGTTTTCACCATTCCTCAACCTTCCCAAGGCTCAGTTCTTCATTCCCAATGTCTAAAATGGAGACACTGGTGTAACTTGGTCAGTCTCTTAAACTATGATACTGTTTTTTTCAGACCATACAATAGGGCTAAGAACCTTAGAGTTTTCTGTGAAAAGTAATGAAGAATACATGTATATATGCATGTTATATGCATTAATCACATTATATACTATGCGGCATGTAATAATGAATAGATACTAATTACTAACGTATACCACATGGACAATAGCACACACAAATATATATTATTTTTTCTGTGTGTGACTGCAAGAACAAAAGAAACTGTGGAGCACAGAGCGTCATGAAACATGCTATGAGCTATAAATGTTATTTGCGTGCGTTTGATAACAGGTGTGCGTTACAATAATGAGTTAGCACGAGATACCATAAGGATTTTTGATCACGAGACATTAATGATCCTGTGTCTAGAACAGCCTGCTGCTGTGTGCCTTTCAAACTGAGCATTTGGTGGACAAATTTGTTTACTGAAGTGAAAAATCTGGAGACCTAAGGAAACAAATCCCTCTTTCTTCTGGCTGAGACCCCAGACCTTCCCCACAGAACTGTAACAGTTGCATTTTCTATTCTCATAAATACCCATATTCTAGAAAAATTCTAAGAGGCAAGAAAGCAAAGGTAAAAGAAGCAGAGCTATCATTCAGGTGCGGTTTTGATGTGTTATTCTCCAGACACATCGACTCATCCCATACATTATTTAATATAATCTTACCGTTTTGTTTAATAGAACATCTTGAACACCTTTCACTGTTACTCTCTAGCATTCAGAATATGTAGTATTGTGTAGTATTTGTTTATAGTGTTTACATCTAAAGGTCTACATTTTGTTTAGTTATCACACAATGTTAGGACACCTAACTTCAAACTATTTACTATTTGTTCATAAAATAATAATAAACATTCTCAGGGCAGAAACTTGGATCATACCAGTGGTTATGATTATAAAATACATTGAACTGGAATTACAGATTTCAAAACACACAATTTTTACTAACTTCATTGATATATAATTCAAATACCACAGAACTCTCCCAAAGGGCACAATTCATTGTTTTTTTTAAAGTCAAGTTTATAGTTATGAAGTCATCACTGTGTTTATTTTTAGAATTCTCCCCCAATTTCTTTCACTCAAATTTTCAGCCGCTTTTCGATCCCCAGCTCCAGGCAACCGCTGATCAGTTCCATAGATTTATCTTTCCCAGAAATTTCATCCAAAATGTTGACTTTTGCCCCTTGGCTGCTATCTTTTAGAATGTTTTCAAATTTGTTCCTCCAGCAGCCTCTATGAGAGTCAATTTCTTCACCCAGTAGCTCTTTGTGAGTCAATTTCTCTTATCTGCGTCTTATGGTTTGAATCTGCGGCGTCCTCTAGGCTCACGTATGAGACACTTTCTCTCCAGCTGTGGTGCTATTTTGGGGAGGCTGCGAATCTTTGGTGGGAGCCTGGCTGGCAGAAAAGGGTCACCGGGGGTGGGCTTTTGAAGGTTATAGCTTGGTCCCTTGTTCCGGTCCTAGTTCATACTGCCTGGTCCTCTGTGGTGTGAGGAACCTCTGTCATATACTCTTGCTACTATGATCCCCACTCTGCCTTCCCTACCATGATGGACTGGGAAGCGAATTTTTGTCTCCCTTTGGTTGTTTCTACCAGGTATTTTGGTCACAGTGATGGAAAGCAATTAGTACACGATTGAGTTGTATCTGACGGTGTGAGTTTGCCACACTCTGGACCGGCTGATGGACATGTGGGTGTGTCTGCTCACTGTCACTGTGAGTACAGCCACTGTGTGCATTTGTGCGAACGTGTATGGGTGGAATTGGCTAAACACTGAAGGATGGAATTGTATCGAAAGGTTATTTTTAACTTTAAATGAAACTGCATACTCTTTTCTAAAGTGGCTTCACATTGCGTCTCCACCAGCCACGCAAGGGGCATCAGTTTCTCCATAGCGTGGTCCTTCCCGCTGGCCATGCATGAGGTCACTTCATAGCCTTATCATTCCTATGAGTCATTAGAGAGGTGCCAGTCTCTCCACATCCTGGAAGTGATCATATGTGAAGCAGAATTAATAAAAACTCAGGGTCAGAAATTGGGGTTCAACCTGAAGATCTGAAAAGCAAAACAGCCAGCCACTGGCTCTTACCTCGACCTCAGTCTGAAAATGGCGATCCTGCCTCCTGGAATCTCAGAAGGAGACTGCACCTCAGAGCAATCTTCTCCTGTCTTATGTTCCTCTCTAGGGCTGGTATTAAAGGTGTGTGCCACCCAGTTTCTATGGCAACTAGTGAGGCTACTGGGATTAAAGGTGCGTGTCATTGTGGCTACTGAGATTAAAGGTGTGTGTTACCGTAATCTGCTCTGTAGGGCTGACCAGTGGGACTGTTTTACTCTCAGGTCTTCAGGCAGTCTTTATTTATTAAAATACAGTTGAAATGCCACTACAATTATGGTTTCAATTTGCATTTTCTTTTCCTTTAAGGTTTTTAAAAGAATCTTTTTTTTTTTAGCGAATGTATACATGATAGGAAACAAAAGCACACAAAACAAAGAACAAAATTATCCACACTCAACGCAGTTCAGCCAGACAATGTCTAGGTCTGGGTATGGACACCTAGGTAACTGAGCTCACACAAGAGCGTGCCACGCTTTCTGTGCATTCTGGCTGTCCACCATCCACCAGCTCAAAAGCCCCCACCCAGGATGGGTATATATTTCATAATGAAGAATACACCATACCAAGTGGATCTGCTAGTGGGGGAAATAAACCCTGCAATTCTGTCTTCCTTAGTAACAAAAATTTTCATGGACGCTAAAAATGGCAACAGGCCCTCAGGATAGAAGTCCCGGCAGGACTAGAATTTAAATACTTAATTCCCTTAATGTTCAATTTAAAATGAGACACACAGCAGCGGGCTACAGCAAGCAGAGTGTCGCTAAGTGCTCGTTATTAGATCTATAATACTATTAAAGTATTAGCAAGAAGGGATGTCCCCCTGAATGAACGTTCTCCTCACGCCACAGCCAGAGGACACCTGTGTCAGGGTTTCTGTGACTCTGACCACACCTGTGCCCATCTCTCCCATCTTCCACTGCTCTGCAGGTAGCCTGATGAGTTTGCACGTTTGTAATGATGACGGTCGCCAGGCAGCATTTCATATACCTCTCAGCCAGTTGCATACCTTCTTTTGGAATAACTGTTTCTTTGATTATTCTTGCCACTGGAAGTTGGATTTTTAGGAGTTGTAAGGGTTCTTTGCATGTTTTATACATGTCTTTTATCAGACGTACAATCTTAAAATGTTTTCTTTCCATATATAGCTTATCTCTTCATCATCCTCCTTAATGCTGTTGAGACAGATGTTGTTTTCCTAATTTCATTTTGAAATTGCTACCAGTATACAGAAGTACAATTGATTTTTATTTGTTAACTTTTTCCCCTGCAACCTTGCTAACATTATATATCAGCTCTAATAGTTTAAATTTTTTGGTAGATTCGGCAAATCTTTGACATGTAAAATGAAGTTTTGAAGTTTTCAGTTTGATGGCGAACTGTAGTCTTTAACGGTTGAGTTTTCTCTCCAGCTCACGTTTTGAACTTTTGAAATTAAAATGAATCTGTGCGACACAAAATTAGCCATTTTAAACTGTAAAATTTGGAACCATGGAGGAACCCAGCTTCCTGACTCACTCTCCGGCTCACCTGCCTACAGACAGTGCTGCCTACAGAGATCGGGCCCTCCCACATCAATCATCTCCCAAAATAATTTCTCAGAGATATGGTCATGGGCCAGTTTGACTGAAACAGTTACTTACTTGAAGTTCCCTTTTCTCTAGGTGGCGTCAAGTTGACAATAGAGTAACTATGGATTTAAGTATCAATTATGTATTGATTGATACAACACTTGCCCCTTCCTTTAAAATGATCACTCTGATAGTCATTTACTATACAACTCAACTAATTAAAATACAGAATTTAATGTGATTTAGCAGTCACAAAATTGTGCAGCTACCTCTACAACCAATTTTGCTTTTTTTTTGAAACTCTGCATCCATTCTTTGTTCCCCTCAATTGTGTCCACGCTATCCCCAGCCCAAGCTCTAGACAACCACCCGCCGAATTCCTGTATCTTTGCATTTGCCTATTCTGTATATTGCATACAGAGTCTACACACAGATGTTAGTCTTTTTTTTTTTTTTTTGGTTTTTCGAGACAGGGTTTCTCTGTAGCTTTGGTGCCTGTCCTGGAACTAGCACTTGTAGACCAGGCTGGCCTCGAACTCCCAGAGATCCGCCTGCCTCTGCCTCCCGAGTGCTAGGATTAAAGGCGTGCGCCACCACCGCCCGGCTAGATGTTAGTCTCTTTGATCGTGTTCTTCCACATAGCTTCGTTCAAATCTTTCTCCACCCACACTGAAATATGCCTCAGTACTTCTCTTGGCTTTTGAAATTAGTCCTGCAGTGTGAGTAACCTCATTTTACACACGTGCCCGCTGAAAGGAGTTGAACTGTTTTTATAATTACGAACAACTTCCTGCTAGACCCGCCAGAACACAAGTGGCTTTGGAAACCGATTTTCATTTTCTCCTGGGTAGACAGCCAGGGGTGGAATGATCCAGTCAGATGTTTCACCTTTGGAGGAGGGCACAGGCTGTTTTCCCACGTGGATGCAGGATTTCCTGGTCTCTCAGCAGCGTGTGGGGGTCACAGCTTTCCTGCATGCTTGCTGGGATTTCCCATCGAGCTCTCTTTGTCGTAGATGTGCTGATGGCATGAACTGGTACCGCATTTGGGTCTGATTTGCATCTCTCTGATGGCTGGTGATATCGAGCATCTTTTTGCATGCTTATTGGCCATTCTGAGAGCTACTTTAGAGAAACGTCTATTCAGAGCCTTTGATCATTTCTATATTGGGCTATTCATCCTTTTCTTATTATGTTACTCAGACCCCTGTACATGCCTGTACAGCCCTCTCCCAAGGTCCCCATTTTCCCAATTTACTCAGGAGATTTTGTCTTTTTCTACTTCCCATGTATATTAGATCTATGTAAGTCTCTCTTAGTGTCCTTGTTGATGTCTAAGTTCTCTGGGATTGTGGTTTGTAGGCTGGTTTTCTTTGCTTTATGTTTAAAAACCACCTATGACTGAGTACATGTGATAATTGTCTTTTTGTGTCTGGGTTACCTCACTCAAAATAATGTTTTCTAGCTTAGAGAGGAGTTTCTAATTATTGTAAACTTAAGATTAGGAAATTAGATTGGCTCTCCTTTAAGAATATTGTAGGAAAAGAATTACCTGAACTGAATTACATTGCTTCTAAAATATTTTCTACTGTTTTTACTGTTTTTCTACTGATTTTACTGTTATTTTTCATTCATCTCTCCATTCATCATTCTTTGTTCCAAGAAAATATTTAAGAGCCTTAAAGGAACTCATAAAATGTCGTAAGGCAACATAAATTAGAAGTAAGAAGAAAGGAAAATCAATCCAGGATATAGATATGAGATCAGAAGCAACACAAGCCCAGAAGACTCGATTCTGCTAACCGGTGTGCTGTGTTACACAACCGCAAGCCTGCTTGGGGCTTCCCAGAAGTCACGGCACGGAGGGAGACCTGGTCAGCCACAAGATTTATAGAGCCTATTGGGTGTGATTCCTCAACTCCAGAAGCAGAAAGAAATGTCTCCTGATCCCAGCTCTGCAAAAGTCACTGATTTACCCAAACATATTTCCTTTTCCACATCTCCTTTGGGCGTTGAGTCATTTTGCTAACTGCTTCTCCCCTCCCCATTTTGAATGGTTTTTGGTACCACTGACAACTCTAAAGCTAAGAGCTACGGGCCACCACACAAAAACAGTAAACATGTCTCTTTTCCTCCGAATCCTACCACATGAGTCCCTGCACTGTCTTTACCATCGTCCTTTTGAACAATAACCACAACTACCATCTACTGGGCCCTTAGGAGCTTTACTACTTGATGTCTATTATGATAAAAATCTAAAATAAGATGGCATGTTATAGATGGGAAATGAATTAGTTGAACTTTGTGGTATTGTTCTGGTGAAATACCCAACAGCGCAGCTCATGAGAGGAAACGCTTGCTTTGCCCACAGTTCTAGTAGGTTGTTTTGCACCATGTGCTCGGGGTGACATCACAGCAGTGGGGGCATGCAGAGCAGGCTCTTCTCCTCATGGGTGACAGGACAAGGTGGAGGAGACTAGGGACCAGACATAACCTTCAAAGTCAAGTTCCTTGTGACCCTCTCAAAGCTAGGCCCCACCTCCTAATCTTCCCAGGATTTCCAGTGCTGCCAGCTGGAGACCAATTATCTAACCAATAAACCCATTGGAAATGTTCTGTATTCAAACTGTAAAGGTGAAAACAGACACAGGCAGGTGGTCCACTTAAGACCACTGTGGTGGTTTGAATAGGGGTGACCCCCACAAATGGAGTGGCACTCTTAGGAAGCATGGCTTTGTTGGAGTAGGCATGGCATTGTTAGAGGAAGTGTGTCACTGTGGGGGCGGGCCTTGAGGTCTCATATGCTCAAGCCATGGTCAGTGTGGGACAGAGTTCACTTCTTGTTGCCTGCCCGTCAAGAAGTTGAACTCTCAGCTGCCTCTCCAGCACCATGTCTGCCTGCAGATTGCTTTGCTTCCTCCATGATGATAATGGACTAAACTTCTGGAACTATGAGCCAGTCCCAATTAAAATTTCCCTTTATAAGAGTTGCCGTGGTCATGGCATCTCTTCACAGCAATAGAAACCCTAACTAAGGCAGTCACAGAACTGGGAGGCTGCAGCCAGAATTGCCAGCCATACCTGTCATGCTAGAGCAGGAAAGAGCTAAGGATGGGCAGCTTGAGCTTGCACACGTTGGTATTTCTTATTGAGTTGTGTGGCCCACTGGTTCACAATTGGCAAGAACTGCAAAGGACTCTGGGAAATTTTGACTCTGGCTAGGTTATTGTGTGCCTAACTGACATTTAATGTATTTGGAGGAAGGGTAGGTGTGAGGTTCGATTACTTAAAGAACAAACAAAACAAAACAACAACAAAAAAAGCAGTCTCTGAGAAATAGTCAACAGACTCCAGCTTTCTTCCTGGGAATATTTCCACTGTTTCTGACTCTCAGACTTGTTAATGATTTGGTATCTTAATTTTACTCCTATTGCTATGATAAGACGACATGACCCAGTGCAACTTATAAAAGCAATGGTTTATTTAGCACTTTCAGCTTCAGAGGGTTAGAGTCCCCAGGGCACAGCAGGGTGCATACAGGAATGGTGCCCAAGCAGTAACCAGGAGCTTGCATTTGATCAGCAAGAAGGGGGCAGAGTAAGAGACTGGGGATGGATGGCCTGATTCTTCTGAAGCCTCAAAGTTAGTCCCCAGTGGCACAGCTTCTTCAAGAAGGTCACACCTCTAATCCTTCCCAAACAATTCTACCAAGTGAGGTCTGAGCGTTCAAATCTCCGAGCCTATGTGGACCATTCTCAGTCAAACCACCGCACTCGGTATTCAGCCACCAGGAGCGGACCACCATTAGGTGGCTTCTTCATGTATGACGGAGAGATAGTCTCTCACTCTTTCCAAGCTATCCCTTTTTCCTCTCTCTGCTCCCTAAAGCAACTAAAGCAACGTCGTTGTTCACATAGAAATGTGGAGCTAGCCAATGTTTTCTGAGTCTCCAGATAGAAGAACTGAGGTTCAGTGTGATTCCAGTGACTGTTGACAAGGAGGAAGCTGAACATGGCTGTCTTGTTTTACGCTATCACACAACTGCAAATGCTCCCTCCCCCTTGGCTCCTCCCCGGCAGATGGAAGGCAATGAAAAGTCCCACTCTCTGGGAGGCCAGGCTCCAGCAGCACAGGGCCTTGACAGAATCCACTGCAGAGCTAGACTTTTCTACCTGCGGGCAGTTAGGGGAAAAGGCACTCTCAAGCTCTCTTGATGGTTTCCTTCTTTTTTCTTTCTCTTCTTTATTCTCTTCATCTCTCTGTCTGTCTCTTTCTGTCTCTGTCTCTCTCTCTGTCTCTCTCTGCCTGTCTCTCTGTCTTTCTGTCTCTGTCTCTCTCTCTGCCTCTCTCTGTATGTCTGTCTCTCTGTCTCTGTCTCTGTCTGTCTCTCTCTCTCTCATGTTGTTTTACAGCTTCCATACCCCAAGAGAATTTTCCAGGCAGCACAAGAGTCAAACGGTTGCATTCCATTTTCAAGTCAATGATTATAGGTAAAAACATGTTTTTCATCTCCCTTACATGATTAAACATTTTATGTATTGCAGGTGAAAAACAAATTATCCCAGGAAAGAACCCACATGCATTCATACGCAAGCAAATTGTTATAGATTAACCATGCGGCAAGCAAGGTGTTCTCGTCAGATCTTTGGCTGGCGGGCTGCATTTTGCAGTTACAAAGAAAGGGCCAATTACTTTATTACTTATCTTGAAAGCTAATCTTATAAGAAATCTTAAAGAAATCACAAACCTAAATTTTTTTTTAAATTTATTTATTTATTTATTTATTTATTATGTATACAACATTCTGTCTGTGTGTATGTCTAAATTTTTATATACGAAAAAGAATAAGTCAGCTATAGTTTAAATCTTTAGGGTACATATTCATTTATTAATAGTTTTTTATATCAGGAGATTGAGGGCAGAAATGGGTATAAGGAATTAGTCATCACTTTTGGTCATCAACCAAACCTAGCAAGGAGAGTCCATCAGCTAGTAATAACTGGGCTGCTTTGTTCTTGTTCCCCGACCTTGAAGAGTTCTGCATTCAGCTATGTGTCCTTGTAAAACTTTAGATCGTCTTCTTGGGTTTTTCACCTCCAAGTTATTTAACAAAAACATCTTAGCCTAACTTTGTTATTTTCAAAACTTTGTTTCAGCTGTGATGCACTCCGAGACCTGTGAACACATCTCCCGACATTAAGGTTAAAAGAATTTAAACCAGCTGGACTACTGAGACTCAACTGTTAGTCGTTAACTTAAGCTACAACCCATGCTGCTCCTTAGGTGAAACTCACAGACCCTGGCTGTGAAACATAACTTTGTATTCATTGAAACTCTGTATAAGGTATCATTATTATTACCGAATTAGACAGCACAGCTTCTGGGTGGGGGGAGGTTATCTTCTTGACAATCCACAGGTAAAAATGCCCAGTAGAATGGGATGTTTCTTGGAAACTATATTGCAGGCAGCGGAGAGCCCCCCACATCCACGCACACCATGCTAGATACCAGAGAAAGAGCCGCAGCAAACCTGTACAGGCACAGCAGAAGCAAAAGACATTCCGGGACCTGCAGTCCCGTGGCCTTGCCTAAATGAGATGGTCCCATCAGAGGGTTCCCTTCTGCCGGGCTGACACCTGGAACTTCAATTGTCACTCGCTGCTCCTCTGGCATGGCCGATGGCAGAAAAGTAAAAGTGTGTGTGTGTGTGTGTGTACGTGTGTGCTGTCCGTGTGTGCTTGTCGACGTGTACTTGTATGTGAAGGCCGGAGATCAGTCTCAGGTGTCTCTCTATGATTCTTATCTGACAAGGTCTCTCACTGAACCGAGGATCGCTGTTTTGACTGGAGACTCTCTGGCTAGCAGGGCCCCAGAATGGGCCCCTAGCATTGGGGTTACAGATATGTTCTCAAATCATTTTACTCTCTGAACTATCTCCCCCACACCCCAAAACATTAAAGGGAACAGAAATAGAGAGGAAGAATTCTTGAATGAGCCTTAGCTGAAGCAAAGGGAAACATGGGAGTGACAGGAGGAACATGCTGGAAATGCTGGAACTTGTGTAAGTCGTAAGGGCTGGAAAGAGGACGGCCATGAAGAGCCAAGAGCTGGGGGAGGTTGCAAGAGCAGACTGCATAAGTGAGGGGCTGGGGAGACGAGTGGGATCAGATTACGTGTGTGAAATCCACAGAGTCAAAGGCAAATTCCCTTCTTTAGTGTGCGGTGGTTAGCCTGGCCATCAGTTAGGCCGGCAGGGAGGCACGGGCTGCAGAAATTTCGATTGTATGCAGGCCACGGTCCCATCCACAGCAGCATCTGTGGAGATGAAGAGACTCAAGCCCCAAACTGGAAGGAAAGGTGAAAACCAGTAACAGCTATGGGAAGATTACTACCTGTTAGTTTGTCCAGGAAGAGTTGTGGGTAAGGCCCCGAGTTCATCAAGAGGGATCTAGTCAATAAATTATAATAGTTACTAGGAACAGTGATGTAGGGACATATGACTGACTTGGAAAAAGGACTTAAAAGTTATTATGAAGTAGAAAAGAAAGTAGTACGGACAGTATATGAAGTAGTTCTGTTCAGAGAATTACACAGACCTTTGAAAACTATCTGGAAGATGTAGACAAATATTTGGATATTTCCGAGATACTGAAAAGTATGGGAAAATGGAGAACGGCACGCAATGGTTATTTTGGAGGGTAGGAGCTGTGTTTTCATATTTATTCATTTTCAATGCTTTTCCTTTTGCTGTGAGCATGCATTTCTTCTATAGTCAGGAAAACAACAAAGAGAACATACGTAAAAGATCCATAAAGGAGGGGATGTGAATGAGTTAGAACCAAGTGTGTGCTCTTCCATCCTTAGATGGTTGTGGATGGCTCTGTTTGGAAGCCCAGGGCTAACTTATGAGTGTAGTAGACCTAGCTCTGGCTGGGCACGGGGCTAGATCTCTGTGGATCCAGTTTCCTCCCTCCTGTTCCTAACTGCCCTCATTCTATAAGTCTGCTTTTTTGCCCCAACCTGCACTAGCTGTTTGGCCCTGCAGGATAGGAATTCAGCTGATCTTTGGGAAAGTGCTTCTCCACACCTACAGAGCTGGACCTAGGTGGATTTTGCCTGTGTTCCCAAAGGGGCAGGAAAAAGAGGAGAAAGAGGGAACAGGAAGGGAAGGAGAGCATGAGGGGATTTGGGGTTTCTGTCTGGGTTTTTCCTCTTGTGGTCTTGGGAAACAAAGCAAAAGTTTGGAGAGAGCAGGAACCCATGTACTCCAGCCCGGATGGACTTGAGAAGATGACATTGGGAGGCTGGTGAATTGGCCCAGGGGTTAGAGCACGTACTGCTTCCACAGAGGATCAGAGTTAGGTGTCTACATCTAATGACTCACAACCGCCTGTAAGTCTAATCCAGGAAGATCTGATGAGTTTTACCTCTGAAGATACCTCGTGCACACAAGCATACACAAGCCTGCATGTGTGCACACGAGCGCACGCACATATTTCAAAATCAATGTGAAAAGAAGGTGATTTTGTCTAGAGTGACACTCAGCGTGCAGGCTGCTGTGTAGAAGCTTTAGGAGGCGCGTTCTTGACAGCTGACCACTGGGACTCGTGGCCTTATCTGTTCTTTTAAAAGTTTTGGGTCTGGAGTTTGAGAAGACTGTTGAGGCCACCTTCCACGTGTGCGGTGGGAACAGCAAATGGGCCGAGCGCAGAGCCAGAATGAAGGAAGATCATGAAAACACTCGGGGTGGAATAAAGACTGCTCAAAATGGACTTGTTCCTGTTCGAGTTCATCACTGGACTTGCTTTTCCTTACAGGCATTTTTATAAACTGTGCATATCAAATAGAATAAACCCTACTATTTAAAACATAATTGCTGACAGCTGCTTCTGCTCACAAACAGTGGTATGATTTCTCTCTGGAGGAGATGAAGTTTTGTTTAGCAAAATTCAATTTAATTAGATGCTTGAGCAAGCACCCCTCTCTGGCCCCTTCCCTCAGCTGCGGAGTGGGGGAGGTGCGTATTAAAGAAATGACCAGAAAGCTGAAGCGCTAACCTCTGCGATAGGAACTGAAAAGAAACCTCTGGGCTCTGAGAAGGGAAGAAGTCTCAGAGTGCAGTGGTGGTAGTGGCAGAGCTGTGGAACTCTGGCTAGAAATGTCCCAGCATCTAAGATGGTTCAAACACCACCGACACCAAAATTTTTTTTAAAAAAAAAAGAGTAGCTTTTAATAAATCCGTTCTGTGTCTTTGTAATCCCCAAACTACCCCCTCCCTTTAAAAGAGCAATGTTAGCGGTGGCTTAGAAACCCTTCTCTTGATACAGACTAGTGAGGCCAGGCTGCGCCACCTCTGTTTCTTTTAACAAGATCCTGAACTTATTGAAGTTTCAGCCCCACCATCTGAAGAAAAGGGAAAAGGACATGCGGTTCAATGAGGCCAGCTGTAGAAAATGCTCCGTGATACGCCTGACCTATAGGGACTGCTGGTGCGAATGTCGGCAGGGGTACGATGGTAAGATGGTGGCTGCGATGACTTTGCGAATCACTGCAGCTGTGTCAGGCACGAGTCCACCTCCAGTGTTTAGTGTCAGCTGGGGCGAGCTGAACACCGGATTCTCAAAGAGTGATCCCTGGATCCGCAGCGTCAGACTCACTAGAGAACCTTCTAGAGAAGCAGGTTCTAAGCTCCTCCCCCAGACCCACTGGACAAGAAACTCAGCAGTCGGCACAGTGTCGAGCCCTCAGTGTGAGCCTCGTGCTCACTTGAAACCTAGAAACGCCAAAGTCACAAGAGCTTTTCCAGGGTCTCGCAAGAAAGGAGCCACAGTGTTCATGGTTTTTCCCCTTGTTGAAATGTCTGTAAAACAGTCATGCACTTTCACTGAATATGCCTGTAGATTAATATTTACATTTATTAAAAGTGGTTTTATGCCTACCCTCCTGTTGTAGAAGTTGTTCTTCCGAGGAAATGGCCACCATCTTCCTCAGACCAATCTGCTTGCAAGAGTCCCTTGTGATTGGGCTTGGCATTCCCTGACCGGAGGAGGTGGCGAGGAGTGTCACTGGGCTCTCCCCCAAGAGTCCAGTTCCTCCTCTTAGCCATTTGTACACGATTCTGTCCTTGCCTCTGGGTCAAGGGAGGTGGAGGTGTAGAGAATGTATATTGGCTGGCTGGAGAAGGTTAATTAAACCTATTTATAGACCCACGGGGAAAACGTGGTTCACTCCAGGGTGGGTCATTCCAGGACAGCTGCTTTGGGGTCACCCACATTCTGTAAGCAATCTCAGTAAACCAATCAGCTCCCAGGTTGATCTGTGCTGGAATCGTAATTTGGTTCGTCCTTGGGATAGTCTACAGAGTGAGTGGGCATTGCTTATGTCTCCCTAAGGAAAGAATTCTCAAAACACCTTCTATTTTTTCTTCCGCCTGTGCTGGGGCCTGAACCAGAGCCTTGTGAAATGCAGGCAAGTGCTCCACTGAATTATAGCCCCTTCCTTCCTTCCTTCCTTCCTTCCTTCCTTCCTTCCTTCCTTCCTTCCTTCCTTCCTTCCTTCCTTCCTTTCTTTCTTTCTGGCGGGAGGGGGGTAGGAGTGGGGGCGTTATCCTGCTATGTAGCTCAAAGTGGCCTGGAATTCGCAATCTTCCTGCCTCCGACTCTGAGAATCAGGATTCCACACTTGTGCTCCCACACCTGGGCCGTGTTTCTCCTCTCACCCCGGGGTCCCCACCCTCCCGGAAGAGTCTCATTTTACCCCGTCAGTTTATCAATTCAAACCTCGAAATCCCATCTGTATTAAGGAGAATGTCCTTCTCCTTAAGTGGCATTAAGGGGAAGCTGGGCCCAGCTCCTGGTGTCCCTGATTTGAGGCACTGGCTCTGACCACTCTCATCCAGTCTTCCCGTTCCTCCTGGTAGCACCTGGTGATCCCTGTCGCGTCTTATCCCACCGCAGTCTTCCTCAGTCCCACCACACAGACCTCTTTGGCCCCTAGTGACTTGGACAGCAGACAAGGGCTCAAAGAGAAGAGAAAATACCTTTAGCAAGAAAGGACGAAGTGTTCGTTTATCTAAAAGACATTCACTGTGCTGTTTTGTTTTTTTTTCTTCTGTTTTTCCCCTTTTAATGAAAAGCCAAAATACAAGACATCTGTCTTCAAGATTGAAATGTAATGAAAACAGGTAACATTCTGGGAGACTCCGGTTGCTATAATTGCTTAAATATTCAATTCAATATTCTTCCCAAGAACTCAAGGTCTAGGTTATATGACAAGACACATCACGAATTAAATTTCTTTTTACTTTAGATAGAACAAAAACTAAGGTCTCAGTAAATCTGGGTTTAATATAAAGCCAGACCTTTTCTAATTATTTCAGGCCAGGTTTTTTTTTGTCATTGCTGACTTCTAAAATAAACACTGTATTTTTAAAACTTACTTAGCCTTCTGCACAGGCAAACAATAGAGAGATTCATTCTTTAACATTGTTTCCCCCAAATTTTGCTTGAAGTTTACCTGACGTGGCACCCACTCGAGGACACTGATGAGAAGAATTGTGATAGCTACTTTCAGGGTCACTGTGTATCAGGTGCACTAGGCTTGAGAGCTACCTTATACTGAAGTAACACATGACCTCCAAATCTCAATGTCTTAATATAGCAAGTGTTGTGTGGGTCTATTATTATTATTATTTTTAAATTTACTCTTCATTCTACTCTTCCTTTGGACTCTCTAGCACCACTGATTCCTGGGATCCAGGCTTTATTGTATCTTGGGCCACCCCCAGGCCAGGGATATGATCATTGCTTTGTCATTGGCTCACAGAAGAATTGGAAAACCACAACACTCCTCATCATACTCCTGGGGAAATCTCCGCTAGCAAATAATTTCGTAAAAATTAAAGGCAACCAGGAAACTGAAAAACAATCAAAATTATTTCTCAAGGAAACAAATTACACATTTTTCATAATTGCAGACTCATTACAAGTTCAAAGTCAAACCCAAAGACCCCAAGATTCATCCAGGGAACCCTAAGTTTGCTCCATAACTTTCCCCAAGCCAGCTAGGTTCTGATGCTCTAAACAAGGAAGATAGATCTGCTATATACTGCTAGGCATGTTGAACAGTGCACAAGGGAACAATTCCCAAAGCCTGAGGTATAAGAGAAAAGATACAGGTGTGTTCCAAGGGGCCTGCTTGCTGAGACCGTGATGAGCCTATATCTCTCGAGTACCTACAATGTAATCTTTCTGAACCCCCCGCCCGCACATGCCATGATTTTGTGAACTGCTTTATAGTGGGATTCTACTGATAGCCTTGGGCAATGACTCCTTTAAATGCTCTGGATCTTTTCCTTCATGCTTCAAGTCATTTCAACTTTGCAATAACCATATCTATTAGTGTGCTTTGTATTATTATAAGAAAATGCCCGAGGCTGAGTAATTTATAAAGAGGTTTATTTGGTCCCTGGAACACCATGGCACTAGCATCCTGGCAAGGTCCCCTTTGCTGCGTTGCAACCCAGTGAAGAAGTAAAAAGAAAAAAAGTGTATCTATAAAGGCACTGAGGAAGGAAGCAAGAGACTGGAGAGATTGGTCATTCTGTTTCTAACAACCTGCTCTCTTGGGAATGAATCTACTTCATTAGACCCAACCTACACTCTTAAGACCAATATCAATCTATTCATGAGGGTAGAACTCCACGATCTAATCACCCTTCCTAGGCCTCATCTCATCAACGAGCCCTTCTACTTGGGGTCATCCTACCTTTGTTTCCTGACAGCTGGAATGACTGGTCTACCCCGTCACATGCATGAAAATATACCTTCCCTCCTCTCTGGTGTTGGGATCAAACCCAAGCCTTTGATCATGTTGGGCTCTTCCCCTGGGCCTGGACCTTCAAGTTTAGAGGTTCTACAACCTCAGCACACCATTCTTGGGACGTGTCATTTCCAAACCAAACCAGACCAAAGCAGCTTGAAAGGCAGGCACTAGTCCCATCACCTTATAAACAACAGGTTGAATTGAGTATGCCAAGTCATCCATCCTTCCCAGTTTTCTATTTCATCCGCTCACATTAGGAATGCGGAACCACCTATACCCAGTCACCCCAGCCTCTAATCAGCCATCAAGGTCTGTCGCTCTGGTTTCCTGATTCAACGGCACAGCTCACTTCTCTCTAGCGCCTTCCTTGCCTCTCCTGTTGGCTCCAGCCCAGCATTTCCCCAAGGACCACGATGACTACATTTGGCACACTGCCTTCTAGTCTGACAGTCTTCACTCTCTCCACACAGACGCTGCCAGGGTGAGCTCCTGGCAGCTTCTTGACTTAACCCTCACTGGTGGCCCTTTCTGTGTTCAGGAAGAGACCCTGTCTCCTCTGAATGACCAGCGCCGCCCTTGACCGAGCTTGCTCCCTGTGGGCTTTCCTGTTCTCATTCTCTTCCATGCCCCGTCTTGCCTGTTGACCCCTAGTAACACCCCCAACTCCAAAGTGTTTTCCTCTTCCTCCTCATGCCGGCTGGCTCCACTGTCTGGGAAGGTCCTTGTCTGTCAGTTCTGCTCATTCAACGTTCATAATGAGGCTTCTCCCGGGGGAACCCTGACTGGTCCCTCTTTGAGTTCTCACGAGTGCATACTTTAATTTTCTGCCTAACTACTGTGTGTTTGATATAGTAAGCCCTACTACTAAAATGATTTGGGCACATACCTGACCCTCTCTTACGTGAGCCAAATGTTTTAGGCAGTCATCCACAAGTATTGCTGATGTAAACTTACTTGTCTTAAAAAAAAAAAACCATGCTTGGGTTCTCTTTGATTTCCCTCTCTACATCTGCATGCAATCTAATAAGCCCCACTGGCTCTATCTTGGGGGTCTATCGGGAGCCCGACCACTTCTCGCTGGCTGCCTGGAGAGCCTCAGCAAACTGCTACCGGGTCATTCACTCTCCCTCTGCACCCTGGGTTGCCAGGGCAAAGCTCTTGTACACACCGGTTAGCTGTGCCACACCTCGGTGCCTGCCCTCCAGAAGTTTCCCATCACACCGAGAATGAAATCCGAAGCCCTCAGCAGGGCTCTTACCGTTTCCCTGACCCAGTGTCCCTACCTTTCTCTTTCACACACCCCTCTCCAGCCATCCTGGCCTTTGTACTCTTATTTGGGTTTTCAAGCAGGCATCTCTTCAGAACATCACTCCTGGTGTTCCTCCTTCAGAATGCCCTCCTAGAGAAACTCAGGTGTCCTCTCCCTCTTCAGCCACGTCTTTATCCAAAGTCACCTCCCTAAGATGGTCTTCCATGACCGTTCTTTAAAAACTCCTACCCTCTCACCCTCAACACCATGGCCTTGTTTTATTTTCTCCACACGGTTCTATGTCTTTATTAGTATTTTATTCTGTTTTCTATTGCTTTAACGACGTAACATTTGATAGTGCATACTTTATAAAGGCAGGAGCTTTATTTGGGTGTTGTGATTCTGAAGTTGGGGGAAGTTAACATCAGGTAGCTGCATCAGATGAACACTGTGTGATGCTCCAACTCCTAGTAAAGGGTGAGAGGGAAAGGGGGCATCAAGGGAGATAAGGCAGAGGCCCCACTGTAGCTAACCCAGTCCCCTGGGAGAGGCGGGAATCCATATGAGGGTGCTCCCCATGACCAAATCCTCCTGTCTCCCAGCAGTGTTTTATTGAGGAATTCTATTGTATGGCCTGCTAGGCAATCCCTTGATTTGCAACCATCTTGTAAGTTTGCTTTCTAAATTGTAAATTTTGCCCATTGCTTTCTCCATTCCTGGGAAATAAGGATTTGTTTCTTATTTTTTATTGTATCCAGGGTCTAGAACAGTGCCTGACCCGTAGCAGGTGCTCTGTGAAGACCTGTGACTGGCAGCTCCAGGGAGACACTGTTTCTTGTCAGTGGGTCCTGAAGACAGCTTGGCTTTGGGTGGGATAAATTATTTGACATGAAGAGATTTGGTTCATGGAAAGATGGACGAGAATGCTCTCACGTATGCATGTACAGGGGCTCAGCATCTTGTGTGGGGCAAAAGGAGTCTTCACACTAAGACACATTAGCTACAATCACTTTTGTGTACTTGTTTGGATCATCAGGGAGCCATGATAGCAAGCCTGGAGCTTCTTGAAGAAGTCTAGATGCTCCCAAATGTAGTAATAGGGGCGACGGCGGGGCTGCGTCCCCAGCACCCCGCCCACACTGCTAGCTTTACCCGAAATAATTACACAGACACTGTATTCATTTAAACACTGCTCTGGCCCATTCCTATCTAGCCTCTTCTAGGCTATCTCTCGCACCTGGACTAGGTCATTTCTTATCATCTGTGTAGCACCGGTCTTACCGGGAAGATTCTAGCCTAAGTCCATCCTGGGTCGGAGCTTCATAGCGTGCGTCTTCCCTGGAGCAGGTAGCATGGCGTCTCTCCTACGTCTGCTCCCGAGAGAAGAGCTGTGGAGTCTGAGCTCACTTCCTCTTCCTCCCAGCGTTCTGTTCTGTTTACTCCACCCACCTAAGGGTGGGCCTATCCAATGGGCCTAGCAGTTTCTTTATTGCTTAGCCAATGAAATCAACAGATTGATATATGACACTCCCACATCACCCAAAGCCACTGTTCAGTGCTTTCCAACATACAATGTTGGTTTTTTTTTAATTTTCAAGGAAATACATGATTATTCCAAAACTTTATACACAAGGAGAAGGAAAAAAAATCCACAGAAAAGTTAGTAGAGGGACTCACTATCAAACCACAAACGGGTTATTAAATAACTCACTATTAATATTTTATTGGATTTTTGCCTGTTTTTAATTTTTTGCTTATGTTTTATAGAACACACACACACGTTTCTACATTAATTTTTGCTGAAGGACAAATTACATCCAAACGTGGCATCTTAGAAAGGCCATATTCACACTTGGTTTCTCAGTCCAGTGGGTTTCTGGCTCAGCTGACAGTTGGACTCTGAGTTGTTCATGTGGCCGTTCTCAGGCTATTCCTGGGCTACATGTGTGCACAGTCTGATGCTCGAGCTCGACTCTAGGCACCTAAGGCTCCTTAGACATCTTTATCCCTCTGTGGTCAGATCATACGGTCTTCCCAACACAGCTTCAGAGCTCTCAGGGGCGTGGAGATGACGGCTCAGGATTCTGAAAGTCCCAAACTCTCTCTCTGAGAGACAGCCAGGCAGGGATGGTTTATGAGGGAGCCTTGGCAGTTACCAGCAAGCTGGGAGAACACTCCACTTAGCCTCACTCCATTGATTTCATTGCTGCTGATTTTATTTAGCTTAACAAATGTGAACGGAATGACCACTACAGGCAGGATACCACGCACTGTGCTGGGCACCTAAAGACGAATTAGGCTCAGTTTCCCACTTCAGGTTATCTCAGTGTGAAGGATGCCCCCGAATGCTATTATTTTCTTTAAGTTTTATGCTAATTGCTTCAATAACAGAGCTAACATTCATTGTGTATTCGGTAGAGAGTCAAGTGAGTTAATTCGTATAAAGCACTGAGTCCCAGAACCTGCTCATAACAAGGCTCCATAAATGTCAGGATTTCCAGGTTGACTTCCTGTACGCACTCAGATCTGCCTTTGACTTTCCCTTTGTCTGTTCTGTAATGTGGAGAGCTACATCCTCTGGGCTCCCTTTCCCTCTAACTCCCAGGAAGGTTCAGCCATTGAAGGCACTGGTGCAAGATGAGAATTTGGACAGGCCAGGATATCTTTATTCCCTTTCTGTGCATCCTGGGGGCATTCCTCAGCTGAGTGTCTAGCTCAGATCTGGATGTGATTTTATCTCCTGCAAGACAGCCCCCTACTGTCCCTCCATCCTTAGCAGCTTCCCGCCTTCTCTAATCTCCTAGCTGCCTTCTGGGCCCTCTGGTTTCTCACCACAATCATCAACTCTAGCGCTCATTCTCTGTAATGAATCCCTTTGGATGGAAAGACCTCGAGTGCTTGCTGTCTCCCTGTGAAAGAGTGGGCTGTTAATATTAATGTCACCATCCCATTTAGGCGTGCGACAATTCCATTGCATGAATGCTGTTATCATGCTTATTTTTTTTATAGACAAGGAGACTAAGTAACTTGGAGTGTCACAGACTGAGCAGGCAGTGGAGATGGGACATGAACTTGTATGTATCTGTTTTTGAGTCGGTATGTGCTAAGCCCAGGTAAGACAGTCTTCAACCCACTCTTGGCTCTCTGGAGAAGGCTGACTCTGGATATCTGGAGTCCTACTCTTCCTAGTCATCTTTCTAAGCCGTTTCGTTATGAAGTTCCTCTCTCTGGAAACTCATAAATGAATAATCTATATGTGGTTCATGTCTACCTGGCCTCGCACGCGTGATTTATTGGCGATTAGAAAGCTTTACTATCTGATGCACAGACATAGACAGGCGGGGTGATTAAATGCAGGGTTTGTGGTCATGTCTATAAAACACTGAGAGCCAGACCCCTGCGATGAATGTAACCTCGCGGGCTCCGGCGCTTCTCCGCTGTCTCTAGAGTAACTGAAGTCGCCTTTTATAAAAAGCCATTCATAACAGTCCGAGGGGCGCCATTCTATACAGAAGACAGTTAAAATTTAAAATAACTGCCCGGGGGTGGGATGAGGTGGGCAAGAGGACGCTTTATAAAGAGGAAAATTACCATTGTTCCCTAGAGCCAGATATGAGAAATGCAACATCAGATTAATCTCAGACACAAAATAAGAAGCAATAAAGATCCCTCTAGTCCAGAAAAACATTTAACAGGGACATTGATGGGGAATGACTTTGGTTCAGAGCACTGGGATTTTTGTTGACAATAGAGACCACCGCTGTTACCAAGATGCTACTTAACCCCTTTAATCACACATCCACTCTGATTTACGAGTTAGAGGTGCAAATTCAGGGGCTGGTTGATCCTTCAGGACTTTTACAACCTTGGTAGCTGTGGTTAGTCTGATGGAGCCAGTCCTGAGTTGTTTGGTCTTCCAGGGCTCCAGCCGTGGAACTCACCTTTGCTCGTCCTCCACTCTGGGGTGACTGGCCACAGCCTTCCAACTTGTTGTTGCCACTGTAGGCGATATTAGAGTGAGATCTTCCAGTGGGAATTTTTGAAGAAGGCACCAGCTTCAGGGGCATGCATTCGGGAGAGAGATGCTGCATCCCTAAGCGGCTCACTCCTGCTACCCAAGCAAGTGAATCCTTCCTTTGACGTTTCGCAGTTTTAGGCTCCTCCCTCCTCTGTGGCTTTGGAGTCACTGGGTTCAAGGCCATCTCTGGGCACGTGACTAGAGAAGGCAGAGTGTGCCTTTCACTTACCGCTTGCAATTTCATTTCCAGATTGGTAAAATGTGGGACACTGCAGCCCATCCGTCTTCATTTTATCCAGAGTGAGCTGACCTGCTAAGTCTGCTGAATTCCTTTCCGGGGAGAATTCCAAGGGACCAAAGTAAAACCCAGAGCGAGCCGAAGAGGAGTCCCGTCGAAACCCAAGTTTCAGCCTGGGAGACGAGTCACTCAAGTGCTTACTGTCTCCTGTCTCAGTGTGAGGACTTGCCTGAGATCTCCAGCAAACATCCCCATGGGTATGTTTGTTTGCTTTTTAAAGCTAGGAGCGGGAACTTGTGGGAACTTGGTCCGGTTAACCAATGGTATTAGGGTGACTAGCACTCTGGGCGTGGTCTGTTTGGGGTACTTGAAGGATAAGAACTAAGTCTGGGTCAGGTGCTCTCTTGAACACGGAAGGGTTCCTGACGCTCGGGCTCGGTGATCTGGTCCAGAGCTTTCCCCATCCTTCCCTGGTGGGCGAAGAGGCAGCGGCACCTAATTCTGTGTTGATGAGTGTGTTATTTCCATTTCTTCCCTTAATAGAGGGACGTCCACGGATTCTCTCATTAAGGAGTGATGGTTCATATTTGAAATCTCAGCACCGGGAAGGCGGAGACAGACCTATCCGTGGGGCTCATTCACTTTTCCAGTCACCCCTCCCTTACTTAGTAAGCTCCAGGCTGGTGAAGCTGTCCACCGAACAAAACGTGACGCCTCCTAAAGAACGTGACGCTGAAGATTGACCCCCTAGCCTCCACACACGTGCACACCAGTGCGTGCACGCATGCACGCTGAACTCCACACAGATTCTAAGCTTTCACAACGCAGCGAGGGGTGCAAGGCTGTGCTTGAACAAGACTTGAAAGGCAGGTTCTCTGTGCTGACCTTTCCGATTCTCCGACTCTTTATCAATAATGCAGACTGTGCTGAGCGGGTACAGCGCTTAAAACTCCCAGAGATGAGGATATGTCCCCACTGCGTTTTCAGAGAATAAATACAGAGAAGGAGGCCCAAGCAGCAGGCAGCATCTTGCCTTGAGTTCTTGGTGCCCTGACGGACCCTGGCAGTAGGTAAGAAATAATTACTGCAAAGCAAAAAGAAACTATTAATCTATCCTTTTACCCCCTACAAAACCGTATCAGATTTTAGCACCTAACGCAGAAATTTTCCAGCTTTCAGATCAAAAAGACAGGAAAGGGAAGGTGTCCAGGCTGACGAGACTGAGCTCGTGCCTCACGCTAAGGCCAGCATGCAAGAGGATGGGGTGAGGACAAGGCTTTGCCATAGCGGCCAGCAATTATTCAGAAACAGAAAATCTTTTTACGAGAATCCAACACACAATTAGCTAGAATCTTCTAGTCCCAACTCCAATGACATGCTGATTGACTCAGCCAAAGTTACATAGCCACCCCTGTCCCGACCATGTTTGGGTGTGGTGAGATGGCTACCTGGAACCCATCTCTTTGGTTAACGAGGCAGAACCAAGATGCGTGTTTCATAATTGTCTTGCACATTGAAAAGGGATGTGATATTTGTTGGACCACACCCTCCTTTCGCACTTTTAAAATTCTGCCGACCGTTGGTTAACCATTTTTCTTTTATTATTCCTCATCAAATTGTGTGACACTTGAGTGTAGAATCGCCCTGTGTTATCCTTTTATTTTGCATATCACCCAAGGGACTATCTTACACACAAAAGAAATTAATAACAGAGTTATTAGGAATTAGGAATGGAACATTTGCTGCACATGGACCTGCAGTGGTCACACCCAGGACATACACCAAAATCAAAGCCGTTCCCTTGAATCATGAAAGGCGTGCGCTATTTCACCAGTTAAGCACGTGCCTCTGTGTGTCTCATAGATCATAAAACTAACGTCCGCAGGCACTGTATGGAGGGGAGAGTATAACCCACTTCACAGATGAAAACACCGAGGTTGCATAGGTCAGAGTCCCCAGTAAAACAAAGGTTTCCCTTCAGCACAGCCGGTCTCTTGTTAATCACGGCTGATTATTCAGCCCCAGCTGACCGGAACAACGGAATCTTAATTCAAAATAGCAAATGGGTCTGATAGAATCTTTAAACTTCTCTCTGAAACTTCACAAGGCCTGGCGTTTTACGCAGGCTATCTCATTTGTGACCGGTATCAGAACTGTTGTCCCCATTTTAGAGGGGAAAAAAATATGGCTTGGTATGTTCAAGTTGCTTGCATGAATGAGGGTCAGGTGAATCTAATTTGCCTGGCTTTGCGTGCATCTACATGCCTTGAAATATAACACCAAGGGCAGGGGCCGAAAAGAGCAGAACATTCTGCTAGGAAAAATCAGAGAGATCTTCATGGAAGAGGGGCCTTGAGCTGTATCTTGAAGGATGAGCAGGAGCCTGTGAAGACAAGGGTGCAGGAAGGGCATGCCAGGCAGGGGAGCAGAATGTTGAGGTAAGGGATGGGAAAACCATTTGGCTTCTTCTGGGGAGCCCAAATATTCTGGTCCCCGCTGAGAGTGAGGGACCAGTAGGGGCAGGCTGTGAAGGATGAAGGGCCTGTTAAGACTTTGGCTCAGCCTCCCTCACACCTGGTGGCTTCTTCTCAGCATCAATCACGGCCATGTGGTGACTCCAGCTGACAAGGATGAGCCAGCACGAGTCTCTCAGGGCCTCCTGCTTCCAGCCCATCTAGGGCTCTTTTCCAAAGAGAGAATTGAGTTTTTTCCAGAATATTCCCTAGTGAACTTTGGAAGCAGCCTGTCCGGGTGCCAGCAAAAGCAGCTGGGTTGGATGTGAGAGGGAAAGTTCTGGCAAGGAAAGACCGAAGTCTTTTATTACCGCAAGTGCACGACAGTCAAGGCTTCAGGCTTTGCCAGTTTGCGGGATTTGAAGCCTGGCTTCTCCAATTATCTGCTGTGTGACCTCAAGGATGGCACTTACCTGCCCTGACCCATCTTAGCCACCTTTTTATGCTGTGACAAAACCCCACGGCCAAGGCAAGTTATAAAAGGAAGCAATCAATTTATGGTTCACAGTTCCAGAGGGCTAGAGTCCACGGCCATCATGGTGGGGAGCGGGGCTGCAGACATGAAGGTGTGGAGCTGGAGAAGTTCCTGAGAGCTCACATCTGATCCACGAGCAGGAGGCAGAGCAAGCAAGGCAGAGAGAGCTAACTGGGAATGGCATGGGCTTTGGAAACCTTAAAGGCCACCCCAGCGACACACCTCCTAATCTTTCCCAAATAGTTCCACCAACTGAGGACTAAGAATTCAAATATATGAGCCTATGGGAGCCATTCTCATTCAAACTACAGCATGCCTCTTAAGTCTGTCACTCACAGACATCTCTCTCCGGCTACTTGTGGAGATTAAATGAAGCCACGAAAGATGCATAGCTAACGCTGAGTGGTGCTGGACCCAGGAGCAGTCACGGCTAACTTATCCAGCATCCATTCAGCAAAGACGTGTTGAGAAGTTTCTCATGCTCAGAACTGGTTTATCACCATGAAGAGGAAATGTCACATACATACCCTCCTGCAGCTGGTAGTCTAGAGAGGGAAGCAGAAATAATACATACAAACTTGGAGTAATGAGTCTTGTTCACGCACACCCGCGTGGGCTTTAGACGTTGCAAGCCCTCCTTGAAGGGCTGATATCTGAGCAAAGATAAGAATCCAAGGAGCTTCCGGGTGGTGGTGACGCATGCCTTTAATCCCTGCACTCAGGAGGCACAGGCAGGCGGATCTCTGTGAGTTCGAGGTCAGCCTGGTCTACAAGAGCTAGTTACAGGACAGGAACCAAAAAGTTACGGAGAAACCCTGTCTTGAAAATCCAAAAAGAAGAAGAAGAAGAAGAAGAAGAAGAAGAAGAAGAAGAAGAAGAAGAAGAAGAAGAAGAAGAAGAAGAAGAAGAAGAAGAATCCAAGGAGCTGATGTGCTGATGTCACGAAAGTTCAGGACAAAATGATTCAACAATATATTCCAGGTACCACAAGAAAGACAATAGGCTGGATGAAGGAAGAAAATAGATTGAAGACTTGCTTAGATTCCTATTTTACATAAAAACATCTTTGAGAATTCTGCACCGACGGTCTCCCCCTGTGCACGCACAGGCAGTTTAATGGTTACGGTTCTGTTGTTTTGTTGAGAAATGTTCCTCACAGGCTCATGCGTTTGAGGACTTGGCACCCAGCGGATGACACTGTTTGGAGTTGTGGTTATGGACCCAGGAGGTGAAGCCTTGCTGGAGGAAGCACATAACTGAAGGTGGGCGCTGGATGTTTACAGACTTGCCCAGCTTCCCTGTCCTCACTCTGCTTTCAGTGTGTGGTTGAGACGTGATCGCTGAGCCCCTTACTTCCTGCTCCTACCACTGTGCCCTGACAAACTCTACCTCTCTGAAACCAGACCAAAAAAAAATCTTTCTTTCCTAAGTTGCTTTATCATATAAATAGAAACATAGCCTACAGTGATCAAAAGTAAGGGCCCCAGAACTAGACTAGGGAGCTCAAATCTACTATCAGCAATCTGATTTGGGACAACATGCTCAGCCCCGCTGGGCCAGTTTCTTCATTTAAGACCCGGGAACTATTACAACCTACCACACAGATCTGTGGCGTGGATGGAATGGAAATGAGTTAGTGTTTGCACAACACATAGAACAGTGCCCAGCAGGAAAGGGGGCAACGCCTTCACCATGATCGAGACTTGGATTAAACATTTGCTGTTGTTTTATTATTAGATTTGCACAACTCGGGTGGAGATTATCATTCCTGTTTTATGTAGAAGTAAATGAACGGCTGACGAGGAAAACTGTCCTCTCTCCATGATCCATCACATAGCCACCACGTGGAGATTCTGGCTTGAAGTCCTGAGTTGTTTCTGCCCCTCTATACGCGGTGCATCAAGCAATCTACCGCCAGACCCAAGAAATGTCAGGGCCTGTGTACACATTAGCAGAGAGACGATCTCAGTGACCTTCAGCAAGCTTGCTCACACGGCATAGCGCTGTCTCACAGCAGAGGCAGCATCCCGGAAGAAACACAGTGGGCCAGTCAACTGACCCATAGGGAAGAGGGCTTAAGGATCTCCACCCGTGAGTGTGCCTCTGGCAAGCACAGGCACTGCACAGAGTGATATGGAAGACTCACCTCTTGCTATTTTGAATAAATGACGTCACTCATAATACACAAATTCATGAATAGCCTCCTTTTAGCATATTTATGTGTTCCTCCTACCTTTCCCTTTGCAGTGTCGATATCAACAATCTCTGAATTGAAGATACATTGGATATGTCAGTTTTGAAAATGGTCCCTTCCCCTGCCGACATGCTTGTGATTCAACGCTTTGGACTCCTCTCTCCAGTGACTTTTTTCTTTCTTGTCACTCTCCTGTGGCTGTGTCCTACACCATCATCCCACCTCTAATCTTTATTCCTGGGGTCTTTCTCTGAAAACAATCCTTTGTCCCCACTGGGACCTGCAGTCTTTCCACCCTGCCGAGCTCATCTCTGCAGCCCAGGATAATTATGGCCTCGTGAATCCTCTCTGCTCTCCATCCTCTCCAGCTTTGTCTTCCTCTCTTGGCATGATGAAGCCCTGATTAAATGCAAGGCTGCCTGTGCTGGCCCAACCTGCAGCTGAATGTGACTGGAGACAAAAATAAAACCACAAAACTTCCTGCTGGTTTTTGCTTTAAATTCATGGCCAGACTTCACAGGATATTTCTCCAATAATATTTCTCCAGTGTGCCTGCTATCTGTGGACATGCTCCATCGTCTCCAGCATGCCTGCTATCTGTGGAAAAGCTCCATCGTCTCCAACATGCCTACTATCTGTGGACAAGCTCCATCGTCTCCAGCATGCCTGCTATCTGTGGAAAAGCTCCATCGTCTCCAACATGCCTACTATCTGTGGACAAGCTCCATCGTCTCCAGCATGCCTGCTATCTCTCTGTGGACATGCTCCATCATCTCCAGCATGCCTGCTATCTCTCTGTGGACATGCTCCATCATCTCCAGCATGCCTGCTATCTCTCTGTGGACATGCTCCATCATCTCCAGCATGCCTGCTATCTGTGGAAAAGCTCCATCGTCTCCAGCATGTCTACTATCTGTGGACATGCTCCATCGTCTCCAGCATGCCTGCTATCTCTCTGTGTACCCCTTTTCCTACAAACAACATAACTTGGTCATTCCTTATGACTGGAAATCTTCCATTGTGCCTCTATACCACATTTTCTTTATCTGTTCCTCTGCTGTTGGACACTTAGGCTTGTTAGCTGTTGAGAACAGAGCTGCAATGAAGTGCACATCTCTGTAATGTATTGACTTGAAGTCTTCAGGGACATACCCCGGATAGGTAGAGTTTGGTCATGAGGTAGAACTACTTTTAGCTTTTGGAGAAAGCTCCATAGTGATTTCCACGGTGGCTGGACTAGTTTATATACCCACTCGTGGTGTGTAAGGGTTCCCTCAGGCTTGGCATGGATCATGCTGCTATAGTCTTGCCGTGGTCCACAGGACATCTCTGTAGTGCTTTGGGTGTGGCAGAAGGCAGCTTCACTTTATCTCAATGGCTTTACTCCCAGAAGTCTACAAGCTCAGCCTCGCGGGTAATGCTCACAGCAACGGGAAGGTACAAGAGACAGGACCACCCAGGCAACGTTAGCATCTTCCGGGGCAGCTGGTAAATGCTGCTTCCTGTTGACTCCTGGGACAGGGCCAGAGGTCTCAGCTTTTGGATGGGCAGTCTCCCGTGAGCTCCCCTGCCAGCTGGCAGAGTCTGGCATCTGTGAAAGTTTCTCTGTTGGAAGGAGAGAGTCACAGAGCCGTGCCTAAGGAAGCTTGGCTCTGCAAGGTGGTGAGACCTTGGAAATGTTGGCATCAAAGAGCCTCAGCTCTCATCAAGACAAACCAGTGTACAACTATTGATGTCATTTATATAAAGACCTGAAAACGCTAATTACTCATTCAACGTCTTCTAATTATGGTGTCAGCTGAGATAATGTGTGTGACGTGTCCAGAAGCGCTGTTGGCATGTAGAAGGGGTTTGGGGTAGGCATGTCAATCACTGGGGGCCTTTGGGACCCACAGATATGAGTGGTCATGTGATTTGGAGGCAACTCTGAAGGGAGAGGGCTAAGGGCAGGGAGTGTGTTCCATGGGGCCAGTGTCCTGGTCTCAACCAAGGGAAAGTAGAAAAAGAGCTAAGAAACTTGCATTTTTCTCTGTAAAACATGGGCAGACGCATAGTGTGCCAACATCTGAACCATTAACATTTCATGAAGAACCCATTAAGTTTGGATTAGAGAGATGACCCAGTCCATAAAGTCCTCACAGGACAAGGTGTTATTTTCTTAATCCACTAACTCATACAACCACTGAGTTTGATCCCTAGCACCTGGGAGTAGCATCTGGCTATGGTGCTCTGGTGAGATAGGCAGATCCTGGAGCTCACTGGGCAGCCACAATAGAATACTTAAAAAGCCTTTGGTACCAGGGCAAGACCCTGTCTCAGAGACAGCTCCTGAAGGATGACACTGGATGTTGGCTTTTATCCCTCACATTCTGGTTCATAAATGACACACGCATGCATACATGCACGCACACACACAACACACAAAAAGGAAAAGCACTTTCCAAAGATCAATTAGGGATGTCCATCATAGCGCTGGACTGGAGCCTAAGGCTGGCCCCTTGCACACTGAGGTGATACAGATTGAAGGGAACCACAGTCTATGGTGCGAATCCTGAACACGCTGAGTTTACCATGCAACAGGCCTCTCAGCTTGTGTGAGGCTTTGAGCCTTAGTGAATTGGTTCTGGTTGGTAAGAGGTGGGACCTCGCCTTTTCTAGCTAAGGATAAGGGAGGTAGAGTCAGTCTACAGAGCTTTAGTTAGACAGCCTCGGTTTCAGTTCTGAGCCAGCTGCTTAACTGTGTGACTTGGATAAGTTACTTAACATCTCTGAGCTACTTAACCACGAAGTAGGTATAATAGTACAAATTACAGCTTTGGTGTGATTAAAACCAAGAAAAGCTTCTAGAAGAGCAACTGAGATACGACAAGCATCCAACAAACTTTAGCTTTCCTGTGAACACAGTTATGAAATTCTTGAAGGAATCGTGACTCGCAAAAAGAGACACATCTCAGAAATTTAAAAGCCGTTCTCTTTATAAACCCATGAAATAACTCACATCCCCATCTTGTCCGGGCACCCAGAGCCATTAGTGCGTCTGTGCCGCAGCTCCCGTCCCCAGCCCTTGTTCCGCCGCTTCATCTTCTAGCTTGTGTTCCGGTTATACGGAATTGTGCTTGTTCGGGTTTCCCACCTCAGTCCCGCCCTCCAGCTCTCCTAGTGAACGTTTGGGTCTGCCACAGTGAGGCCAAACTCCTCTACACGTCAAGGGCTCATGACTTGCCCCTGCCCACCCTCCTGTCTGCCATTCCTGTCTCCTGTACTCCGTTAGCACCTTCTCCCTCTGGCCCCTCCTCCTGTGGGATTCCCCCCCCCCAGCCTTCCCCTCTAACCACTCCCCCTCTGGCACCCTCCCTTAGCCCCTCCCGCTCTAGCCCCTCCCCCTCTAGCCCCTCCTCCAGCCACCATCTTTGCAGATCCTCTTCTTAGCCTCAAATGCCATTGTCCCTCTGGCAGGGAGCCTCAAAGCTCCCAACACTGCCTAATGCCGCCAGACAGACTGATATTTATGTGCTCTCTCCTCACTTCCCTTGAATTTTGAAACAAATATTTCCATTGATTTTGTGATCATTTTCATCTCCCAAAGGCTGTGTGAGTTCCTTAAAGATAGAGGTAAAATAGTTTCATTGTTCTTCCCTGGTGCCAAATTCAGTATCTAGGACCACTTAATATATGCTCAGTAAATATTTGCTGGGTGAGTAAGTGAGTAAATAAATAGAATGAATAGCTAACGTTTAATCAGCTGGATGCTCACATGTTAGGAACTGAAATAGCTGAACCTAGAATCCAGTGCATTTAGACTGGATTCAACCATAAAAGATTAAAAACCCCAAGCCTGCCTAGGTTAGTAAAAAACAGCAATGGGCCTGCATTAGTCAGTTTTCTGTGACTATAATGGGATAGCTGAGACAGTTTACTTAAAAAGCAAAGAGGTTTATTTAGCTCACAGTCCTGGAAGCTCAAGCCCCAAACTTTAGGGCCCTGTTGAGATGAGGGTGCAGATGATGAAAAGCTAGGGGAGCCCCTTTGAGGGCATGGCAACAATAATCTAAGAGCCTCCCACCAGGCCTAGCCTCCTTGTTTGTTCTTCTGTTTAGGGGAGGAAAACGCTGGAATTGAGCTCAGCCTTATGACGCTAAGCACACGCCGTAGAACTGAGCTATGCCTCAAGCCAAGGATTCCCTTGCTATGATTTAGAAGAAAATCTGATTATATGCCACCTGTAACAGGTCCACAACACCTCCCAGTATCGAGCTTTTGTGTGTGGACCTTTGGGCGACTCTCAATATCCATACTCTAAATGTTAAAGTTTGAGGAATGGATCAGTCTGAGCTAAACCCAGGAGGACCCAGAACGAAAATTACTGTCCCCCTCACTCATTCCTTGGCTTTCCTCTCATTCTGTCTCTAGCCCTGTTGTTTTGGTCTCTGCCCTTCATCCTCCCGTGGGCTTTATGGCCGCTAAAGATGGATCTTCCCGGCAGCCCGAGTCCCTCGGAAGGGTTCTGATGCTGACATGTTCCCCATTACAGCAGTCATTTGAGACAAGGAAATCGAAACAGGGCATCAAAGTTGGTCGACCCTGAATTACGCGTCCAGCTTGTGGCCTGAGGACAAGAACAGCAATGTGATCCGCCACCCAGAGTCACCAGGTGAGATGATCGTGGGAGGAAGGGCCTGGGGTAGAGAGATGGGCTTATTTCCTTCCACCCGGTGCTGGCTCCACGGCTCCACGGAGCTCCTTCGGCCAATGGCGAGCGGAGAGAGCATACTGTTTTATTTCCGAGAGCTTTAGAGAGATGATTTAAAGGAAACTTGGCTGCTGTGTCTTCCTAGCAAGTCTATTTGCTTAAAACTGTCTGGCTAGAAAGTTTCAGCTTGGGTGAGGGTGAATAAAATCAAAGCAGTTTTATTGATTCTATTTGCTGCCGCTGGTCACACAGTATTAAATCTTCCTCTCCCACTAGATCACAATTTCCCACTAGAGTCCGTAATTTTCTTGACACAACAGACAGGTAGGCTCTAGTTTAGTCCAGTTTAAAGCTGTGCTTCTTGAAGTCCCCAGCCGACTTCCCTACAGCCCCGACTCAGACAAACGGACTCCAAGCCCGTGTTCCTCCTTCCCGGAACTTGGGAGCTGCTGCAGGGGGGAAGTGGGAGGCGAGAATGCAGGACGCAGGGAACTCGCTTCCTTTTGACTCCTTTTTGGGGGTCTGGAGAATCAGGATGAGGCGATGGTGACATTTGTGTCTTTCCTCAGATTCATAACAGAGCCCATTAACCCCCAATATGACTGTGTTGGGAGAGGAGCCTTTGGTAGATAAATCATGAATGGAATTTGTGCTCTTACATAAAAGAGGCCTTGCTCTTAGTGAGATGGCCGTCTGTGAAACAGGAAGCCGATTCTCACCAGACACTGAACCTCCCGAGCTTAGTCTTCAGCCTACATTTCTGTTGTTTACAAACTATGGTCATTTTGTTATGAACACACACACAGACACACACACACACACACACACACACACACACACACACACACACACACACTATTCACAGTCCTTCCTCTCCCTAGTATTATGGGATACTCTAGAAAGACCCTTAGTACATGCCCAGGAATCAGATCTGCCCCTAGGTACACTGCGTTGTGGACAAGCTATAAAGACTCCCCCCGCCCCATCTAAGAGGGCCAATCCCCAGAGATACTTTTTTCTCCTTCTCTTCAGCCAGGCATGTTCAGTGCCCAAATTTACAGTCTGATGCTTCCCACACGCGTGGTACCCCAGGATCCCACGTCTCCTACTGAGAGCAGCTCAGGCTTCGCCTAGAGACTCTGCATTTTCACAAGTGTCCAGAGAGGGCGCTAGTGCCCCGTTCTAGTAACACAATGGTAGCCCAGCATGGATGGGAATTGTAGATACCCCCATGCCCTGGAAGAGTGCATTCTTGGACTCTGTGACACTTTCATTTCTCCTAATGGAGAAAGGAAATTATAGCTCCACTTAAGAAAATATTAAAGAAGCGAGCATCATTAAATTCTCAGATACAGAGATATTTTTACGGTGCCCTGTATGGTGAAACGGGCAGCATATTGCCACACTCTTATGGCATACTGAAGATGCCTGTCTTAAGGAAGGAACGAGTCTCCATCGGAGCCCTAAGCTGGGTGAGCCGGTGCTTGCACAGGGCACCATTCCCACTTGCAGTGGGCACGCAAAATACTGCTACACTCATTGGGGTATATGCCGTCTGTTTTCTTGACACTGTATGAAGGGACCTGCCGCTTCCAAGGCACAGGGGAAGCCCTGATGCTTCTGTTGCCAACAATCAAACTTAGTTTCCAAGCAGACACTGGAACTTTATAAAAACCCTCACCTGAAGCTTTTATCCGCGATCTTCACATTCTCCAGCCCCTTTCTAGTGATGCTGTGGGGCTGGGATGACGAAATACGCCGATCTGAAGACCAGCGCAAGTGGACGGATACTTCCAAAAGACAGATCAACACAGGATGTCACAAGACAGTGGGTGAAAGATTCACTCTGCACGCGAAGCAGTCCAAAGGATTTTCACGTAAGAAAGAATAATGGCAAATGATACTCTCGGGTTCCACATCATAGAGAATCTTTCATGTTTGCTATCACATTTGTCAAGTTTTGATGTAAATATCGAAGAAGAATTTCCACAGCCTGGAAAAAGCCACCGAGAGACTCTTCTATCTTTCCTCCAGGGAACACAGTGCGGTAGTCTGAAAGTAGAGAGGGGCACAAGAACACAGCTATTCGCTACTGAGCTACGTTGTCTAGTAAAAGAAGTGCCACTCTTTTTTTTTTAATTTTTGAAAATGTGTATTTTTTCCATAAAATCTTACATCAACAGAACACGGGTTTATTTCTGTTTCTTTTTAAAATGTTAGTAAGTGAATATTTTAAAGTTCTAAATTTAATTTCTTTTCTTAAATATGTGTGTATGTGTGCATGTGTGTGTCGCAGCATGTATATAGAGGTCAGAGGGCAACTTGTGTTGTCAGTTTTCTTCTTCCGTCATGTGGGATTGGGTACAGAACTCAGGTCGTCAAGCTAGGTGGCAAGTTTCTATGCCTGCTAAGTCATCTGACTGGCTCCTCTAATGTTAGTTGCGAATACTGTGAATTTACATATATATATATATAATTATATATGTTATATAATGTAAATATATATCCTCACACATATCACCTAAATCAAAAATCTTTCTGAAGTTTTCTCTAACTTTTAAGAATAGAAGTTGGCTTTGTGACCAAAAGTTTGACTGTTATGTTAAGAGGGGGGCCCTAGGTCTGTGCTGTACTTACCCAGTACAGCAGGTGGACCACACAGTCCCTCCCTGTTTTAGGGTACGCCTGTTTTCTGTGACAACGCTCTGGGTGAATAAGTGACTCTCACTCTCTTTAGATGTTTGGGGTGTCAGTAAATTTGATTCACAGCCTTAGCTATCCATTCGAGGAGCTAGGAAGCTTCTGTCCAATATCTTATTAAATAACATCTAGTATCAATTAACATCTGATAATTTTTTACCCCTTTACAAAGAATAATTTTCTCTCATAGTGCATATATGCCCTCACTATAAAATACGTACTACAGAATAGGCGTGGCAATGGGCAGAAGCTGGGAGGTGGGGTAGAATCTTGAAAAGAAGACAGACATGTTAGAGTCTTGGCTTTCCTATTTACAGAGTAACTGGGCAAATTACATAACCTTTATAATCACATTTTCTGTAGAAATTTGGATAAAAATACGTGCTTCCATATAACTTATTTATTTAAATCATGTTGTATCTTATAGCCAATGAAATGGTCTGTCCTCCTCCTCCTTGTTATCCACGCTAGGTAACTGAGAAAGTTAGAATCCTCTGAGAGAGGCAACCCAAGTTCCTTTTGCTATCCTTGACAAGTCCTTTGCCATCTCTGTTTTCTTTCTGCAGAGAGACGGGGTTCTCTCTGAGTGGCATAGAGCAGCACAGCCACTGGAGAAGATGAGCATCCAGTATCCTCTTCTTCATTCCATCCCGACAAGCGGAAGTGCCTCCACCACCTTCAAAGGCTCCCAGGCATACCCTTTCCATATCTCGTCTTTGACGTGAGCCAGGATGGAGCCCCAAACCCCACCACGGGTACCATGTCTCAGTAATAGTGAAAAAAATAAATGGCTGGCTAAAATTTTATGAAGGTAAGAATAAAAAGCTATGGGGATCTATAGAGGCTCTTCCCTTGGGTATTCTAACCCTTTTTCAGGTCAGGGATCCAGGAGGGGATTTTTACGGCATGAGATGTGTGAAAAAGCCTGCCTCCTCATGCTGCAAATATGGAAGCCTTGGGTCCTTCTCACAGCTGAGGGGGGCAGGTTAATGAGTTGGGGCGGGGTGGCTGGTGCCTCTCAGCAGATGCTCAATTACCTCTGGCTCACGCTGCGCTTTGGGGCTCGGAACACAAGTCTGGAGAAATTTTAACCTTGGTGGAGGACTTTATTCTTCCACGTGGCTGCCTACTTTTAGCCTTCCTGTCTCTGGTGCTTCTCCTGCAGGGGTTTGCTGGCACGGTGGGCAGGGGGGACATCACCCCACGAGTTCTCTTCTTAAAACCAAGGGAAGTGAAATGAGAGGGTGAAGGTGATAGGAAATGAGAAGCTGTGGCAACAATTATGCCTCCATCAGGGAGAGGAATGTTAATATTGACAAATTTTGGTAGGAAGGGTTGCTTGTGCAAGGAGCTGGATTAGAAATTACTTGACTGGAAGTGACAGGAAATCACTCACGTAAAATGTTTACTTGCTTAATATGAGGCAGAAGTTACACCTCATGGGTACCAAATGAACCCCAGAGAAGTAAGAGCACATTAAATTCAGTTTGCTTGCTTTAAATTCTTGACATATTGTACATATTGTATGATCTTGAGCAAACCACTTGCCTCTCAAGTTACCGTTTATCTTCCGCATAAAGGATAGAAAATAAGAAAATTTAGACTTTGGGGTCATTATACTATTTAAATGGGTAGTTTTATGTAGATTACTTAGACAAGCACTTAAATAATCATGCCCTTTACAGATGTTGGTCATCCAGTGTTTGTGCAGTAGCTACCCAGCTTTAGATCAACTCTTCAGCCAGAAGGCTTCCGAGCCCAAGATCTCAGAAGTAACAGAGCAAGGACTGAGGAGGCTGACCCCCCTCCACCCCAAAGCATGCCCTGAGGAGGCTGACCCCCCTCCACCCCAAAGCATGCCCTGAGGAGGCTGACCCCCCTCGACCCCAAAGCATGTCCTGAGGAGGCTGACCTCCCTCCACCCCAAAGCATGTCCTGACAGATATGCATCCTTTGGGATCCTAGAAAACTGAAGAGAAAAGATGAGCAGATAAAAATCCTGAAGACTACTTCCAGTAGACTTCCGAGGCTGTGGGGATCAGGGAGAGGAGTCAGGGTCTGCCCAAGGGAAAGAGCTACAGTGTTTTCTTCTTGCTGCTTGAGCTAGTTTGAGCTGTAGTGTAAGAATCTACCTCAAAAATAAAGGTCAGAATTATGGCTTAGCTAGGAGTCCATCTGTCTTCACAAAGACTGAGGTCTGATTTTTGGTTAGTTTGCCTTTGCCTGGTTATGTAATCTCTGGAGGAAGGCAGAGCTGTCCAGAGCTTTGCATACAGCTGATAGTCCATCCAGTTACCAGACTCACCTGGGGACAGGACAAAATGCCCAAAACCCCCTAAAAAAGGAAACCCAGACCATATGAAGAAACCAACAGGTAATTAAGATATTAGGGTCAATATGGCCTTAAAATAATTATCATAAGTGTGTTCATTACAATTCTTTAGCTTAGAAGAAGAAACTTTTGAAAAAAATGAGCAAATACAGCTGGAAAATGGACTCAGTGGATAAGAGTGTCTGCCTTGCAAGCACAAAGACTTGAGTTTAGATCCCAGCACACATGTAGAGAGCTAGGTGTAATTTCACACATCTGCGACCCTGATCGGGCATTGCTGGGCACAGAGACAGGAGAGCAATGGACAGTTTAGCTCCAGGCTGGGTGAGAAATCTTTTGTCAAAGGAATAAGTCAAAGCCTGCTAGAGTGGGACACCTGACGCCCTTCACATGTATGAGTGTGCACACGCACACCCCACACTCATACACACATATACACCCCCCCCACATACACACATGTACATACACCACTTACACACACCCCCACACTCACACACACAAGTACCAATACCCCACATACGTACACACATGTACATACACTACTTACACATATGAACACACACACCCCCCTCACTCATACACACAAGTGCAAACACCCCACACACATACACACATGTATACACACCACTTAAACACACCCCCCCACTCACAGACACAAATGCAAATACCCCACACACATACACACATGTACATACACCACTTACACATACAAACACACACATACATATAATTTTAAGTCATCAAGTGAAGATTCTATAATTTAAGACAGCTGGAATTTTTTGTTTTCAATGTGTAAAATTAGCATTAGATTAGAAATAGCTGAAAGGGGGTTAATGAGTTGAAGAATTTGTCAGGAGAAAACATCTAAAGTGGAGTATGAAGACATTAAAAAAATGAAAAATGAAGAAAAGAAACTGTGAGATGTGGGAAAGAGAAGGACTGAGCAAACAGATGCTTGTTGGAGAACAAGATGGATAAAAGACAAAAGGAATGTGAGAAGAAACAGTGCTGGTTTCCCCCAAACCGATAAAAGACACTGTATCACCAGCTCAAGCTTTGTGAACCACAAGGGGGATAATTAGAAAGAAAATGTCACATAGGCAATCACAGGAAGGATTACTTAAAACCTAAGATCAACATTTCCTCTTAAAAACAACCAGAGAGTAAAAGACACAAGAAAGTATCAATAAGTGGTCAGATGGCTTCTAAAAGGAAAACAAACAAGAGCAGCACTTTGAAAGCCGAGGGAAGGCAACAGTTACTCCCTGATTGTTACACTGTCGACTACTTTTAAAATGAAAACATTACAGACGAAAACAATGCCTTTATTATCATGAGGACACCCCTGTTAAAAATAAATTCATTCATAATATATGTAAGTAGATAAGGCTTGTTAGGCAGAAGGTAATGATGCAATTTGGAGACATAGAAAGGAATAAAACTAAATGGGAGACATAAATATCTGTATTGAGTATTCAAGATAACAGTATATTTTAGACCTTTACTGGCAAATAGCCATTGTAAATAGCGATTCCTTGTTTTGTTTTGCTTTTTTAACATAGGGTTTCTCTGTGTAGCCCTGGCCATCCTGGAATTCTCTCTATAGACAAAGCTGGCCTCGAATTCACAGAGATCCACCTGCCTCTGCCTCCCAAGCGCTAGGATTAAAAATGTGTGCCACAACCACCTGACTATAATGAAAGTTTTCAGAGGACATTTTAATACAAGTATATCATGTACTTTGATCAGTTCACCACCATTTTCCCTTTTCTCCCTCTCCCTATTATTCCCAATCACACTTCTACTTCTATGACCCATATACACACTATTTTATGTATCCATATAAATAGAATCTACAAAGCAGTAAAAATGTGATTTCTGTCTTCAATATGATGCAATTTTCTTACTACGATCTTCATTAAAAAATCATATAGTTTCAAACTTTTCATTGTGCATGATCCTTCTATATAACACTGTTACATGAGGATATTTCCATGTTTTCAGGTACCCTGAACTCATTGACTTGCCAGCGCAGTGAATTGAGGAGCTCAAAGTCCGATGAGAGACCCTGTCCCCCCAAAAAAGTAGAAATTGGTGGAGGAGAAAATCCAGCCTTGCTCTCTGGCTTTCACAGGTATGTGTACACACAAAGATACACATATATCAAACATACACACATGCACACGCGCACACACACATACATACACACAGAAAAACTGGCAACAAAAGGAAGTGCTTTTCCTTTTGTTGATAATGATAAAAGGTCGATCCTCAATAAATTATAAATATGTAAGTTTGTATGAGTTGTTCACAAACACCTCAAATGCAGGAGGTAGCGACAGAATTAAATAGAACAGACAAATCCATGAACATGGCTTGGGATTTTAACATTACTTTCTCAGTCATCAACAGAACAAAGATAGAAAAGTCAGCATGATTATAAAGTGGCCTAGTTAGTATATATAGAACATCAGACCCAACAACCTCCGTGAAAACTCTTCCCAAGTGCAGTCCCAACCAGTTTCAAAGGATGGGCATAGAGAGCTATACTCTCTGTCACAGAGGAAATCAGCTGGAAATAAATAACAATCATCAAGTAGGACATCTCAAAGTATTTGAAAATTAAGCAATATACTCCCAATTAATCAAAAATAAATCTGAAGGCTTTCAGAATGGAATGTTTATGAAAACAGACACACCTAACTTGTGAGCTACAGGGGAAGGGGGTTTAAAAGGAGAACACTTTTATAAGCATTTTAATGTTTATATTAAAAAGCACACAAAGTCCAAACTCAGTTACCCAATTGTGTGCTATGGTTTGAACATTTCTTTCAAAACTCACGTTGCAATTCAGTTGCCAGAATGCTAATAAGAAATAGAAATTTTAGGGACTGACTAGGTCAGAAGAGCTCATGAATGGGTTCAAGAGAGAGAGACAGAAAGACAGGGAGAGAGAGATTCCGTTGTTATAGAGGTAGATTCAGGGCTGGGGAGACGGTTCAATGGTTAAAGTCACATACGGCTCTTGCAGAAGACCTAAGCTCAGTTTTCCAACACCCGTGCCAGGAGGCTCACTACCTCTTATAATTCAAGTCCCAGGTCATCTGTCTCCCTCTTCTGGCCTCCACAGGCACAAACCCTCAGTCTCTCTCACACAATTAAAACAATCAAGGCATTTGCTATCCCCATCTTCCTTCTCCCCCTCTCACACGTGTAAACATCCATCCTGTTGCAATGAAGCAAGAAAGTTCTCACCAGATGCCAGCACCTTGAATTTCCAGTCTCGGAACCAGGACACACAAATTCCTTTTCTTCAGTAACTCACCAAGGCTGTCACAGGTGAGATTCTGTCACAGATGCAGACAATAGATGAATACAGTGTTAAGTATGAAAATACTCAACAAGCTGAGCTTATAGAAGATAAAGTGGGAAAAGCAAACAATATGTAAACATAAATAGTATAGAAAGTCAACAAAATTAAAGGTCAACATCTGGAAAAACATAAAGGCATTGCAAAAAAGAGAGAGTAAAAGGAAAAAGGCAAAAGGGATCAGTTTTTATTAACAAAAGACTATCACTATAGTATCTGTGGATTTCTTTTAACCAAAGAATATTATAAACAAATTATTAGTATTGAAAGAAAATGGATGGATTCTTTGGAAAGCAAGCTTAACAGAGTTGACACATGAGGAAACAGAAACCATGAGTTTGTACAAGACAAATAAGGAATAATTTAAAGTCTTTCCACACAACTCAGCTTTTGTGCATCTAGTCAGAGCTGAATGTGCCCCTCCCATAATCTCACGTCTGTGGACATATACTCAACATAAATGAGCTCATGTAAACATGAAAGAGTCATGTGGAAATCGTCATGGCTTCATTGTTTTTAGGAGTTTCAATAAAAGTAACCCAAAGGTCTATCAGAGACCAGAAGAAATAAGTGAAAATGGGTGTGATGGCTAACCTTACTTGCTAGCTTGATTGGATCTAGAATCAACTCAAACACAAAGGTGATGGGCACACTTCAGAGAGATTTTCTTAAGCAGATTATTGGAAGTGGGAAGACCCAGCCTAAATGTGGACAGCACCTTTTGGTGGCAGCACAGACAAAAAGACATGGAAGAAAGAGTGTGTTTTTTTTTTTTTTGCCTGTTTTCCTCATTCTCTTGGGAAGTTCATTGATTTTACTGTCATTGAATGTCTTTGCTGATATTAGAATGAACTTCTTCAAGCTTCCAATATAGACTGTAGATCAGTTCTGGAATTTTGGAGGCCAGATTGGGACTCCTGACAGATTGGGACTCCTGAGACATCCAGCCTGCTGTTGGTCAAGCAACCAGCAGATTCTCCACCTCTACAGTGTAAGACAGTCATTGTTGGACAACCTGGACCATATCATGTAACCAATTTAATAAGACACCCATACACACACACACACACACACACACATATAGTCACTCATCAATTCTATTCCTTTAGAGAATATGTATACTTATTCAATGGAATACTATATTATGCTGAAAGTGAATGAACCCTTTCTATATGTAATATTGGTGAGTGTCATGAATATGATATTTTTGAAAAATGTCATATATAAGAGGTAGTGTTTACTATGATTTTAATTATGAAAAATTCAATGAAGAAGGAAGAAAATAAAATATTGATTAATGTTAGGGACGGCAAAATGGAAGTTATTGAAAAGGGACTGAGGAGATGCTTATATCCTATGTCACATTTCAACCAGTTAGCACTTGGATGTGTGTATCTGTGTTTGTATACTTTTGAGTATATGTGAGACTTTTATATATCCATACTGTATGTCAGTAACAGTTTTATTTGGGGTCTGGGGAGATGGCCCAGTGGATAAGAGCACTTTCTGTACAAGCATGGAGATATGAATTTGGAACCCCAGAATTCATGTTTAAAAGGAGGGCATGATTGCACATGCCTGTAGCTCCGGTGCTGTGAAGGGTGAAGATAGGATAGCTAGGGCTTGCTGGAAGCCAGTCTCACATCAGGTTCAGTGGGAAACCCTGTCTTATGGGAATAAGGTGGAGAGTGGTAGACCAGAAGGCTCAGTATCCTACTCTGTACATGTGCATGCACACAGGTATGCACACCAATACAGATACGTGCACATGCTACATACACACACACGTGAATGCACACACACACATGCACACACACACACGCACACCTGTCCTTATCACCGTCATTATCATAGGGAACTGATGAAGGAAAGCACCGGAAACCAGGCAGCCTAGGTTGGTTCTCATGGTGCTCACTACCTTGGAAGAGCCTTAGCAGCTGTGGGACCTAGAATAAGGATCCAAACAGAAACCCAAACACCATTTATACAAACTCTTAAATGTGATAAATCAGGCTCAGAAGCTGTAAACTAAAAATACGTTGTAGTCACCTATGCTGACAACTGTGTTTCTCTGATTATAAAAAGGTAATGCCCTGGAAAGCCAGCTTTAAATTTAGAGCTCTCCATTTCAGGGCAGGAAAATGACCACCCGGAGAGACGCAGTTCTAGTCCCCAGCACACAATTCACCCACCTCTCTCCTCATGCCACCTCTCTGCAGGGGGCCTCACACAACCCCGTGGGTATGACAGCCCGCAGAGAAAGCTCCTACATGTCCTCAGAACAGCCGTCCTGTGGCCACTCGTAGGGCCAGGCCCATGTCCACACTGCAATCCTGGGGACATTTGAGTCCCAGATAGGAAAGGCCTGGTGTACAAGGGGTGATGCAAACACTAGAAGGACATGGCTGCAAATTCTGGGACCCCTTTTGTAGACAGATGGGAACGGGCAGAGGAAGGAAGACAGCACCCCCTCAGACAGTGGTTCTCAGTCTTCCTGACGCTTCAGTCCTTCCACGCAGTTCCTCATGTTGTGGGAACCCCAACCATTAAATTAATTTTGCTGCTACCTCATAACTGTAATTTGCTTCTGTTATGAATCATAATGCAAATATTGTGTTTTACATTCATCTTGGGTGACCCCTGTGAAAGCGACGCTCATCCCACAAAGGGGTCACGACACACAGGTTGAGAACCATTGCACATAGAGAACAAGCAAAGGGCAGAAATGTTTGCAAATTTCAAGAGAAAGACTGATTTTGTTTTTGTTTTGTTTTTTAAAGTCAACTATGGGGCTACAGCAATGGCTCAGAGGGTAAATCTAAGTGCTTCCTGTGCAAGCATGAGGACCTGGGTTCAGATCTCCAGCACCTACGTAAAAGCTAAGGTGTGTCTGTAACCATTGTACCGGGAACAGAGAGACAGGCAGATCCCAGTGGGCTACAAACTACAGGCTAGCCAAAGCAGTGACCTCCAGTTCACTGAATGACTTGGTCTTTAAAAAAATGGGCTTGGCATGATGGCTCATGCCTTTAATTTCAGAACTCAGGAGGCAGAGGCAACCAGGTAACTGTGACTCTGAAGCCAGTCTGGCAGCGTGCTCTACGTAGGGAGTTCCAGGCCAGTCAGGGCTTGTAGTGAGAGCATCTATAATAACAAAAATAAAAATGATGGAGAATGATAGAGACATGTGTACACATGGGCAAGTGCACTGGCTTGTGTGCACATTCATACACATGCACACACGCACAAAGGCAAACATATAGGAACGCACATGCACACACATGAAGCTAACTGTGTACTTGCAGTGTTAGAGATGCAGAAATAGAGCAATAGAGACAGAGACAAGAGAGATTTTTAGGTAAAATAGGAAAATTCTGCTCAGTGAACACATGTCCCATATATGTGTGAGATGTGAGAAGTGAGTCTCCCACCATCGGAATGTAGAAAGCACATGGGTGGGAATTAGACTTGTTTTGCTGATTACTTTATCCCAGAATCTAATGCCTAGTAGGTCTCAATAAATAATCTGAGTAACAAGAGACTCCAGAGTTGCTTGAGATGCTACCAGATGCTGTGGTCTCTTGCCGCAGGAGCATCGTGTTAGCACTGTGTTTAAAGGCACAGCACATGTGTTTAGAACAAGAGCATGAAAGGAGTGAAGTCTGCCCCTCCCCCAGAACACCTCTCTCTCTCTCTCTCTCTCTCTCTCTCTCTCTCTCTCTCTCTCTCTCTCACACACACACACACACACACACACACACACATACACACACACACACACACACATACACACACACACACACACACACACACACACACAGCTCAGGATGACAGATCTGAAAGCTTCAGAGGACCCTGTGCCAAGGTCTCAGGGGATCCCATGCCCCCAGAAGCTGAATGCAGTAAGTGTGGACAATAGTTAGCTTCCTGGGGAGCTGTCTGGAACTTCACAATCATTTCAAAGGTGTCAAACGCAGAGCTCTTGGTGTGCCCCTGTCTCTGACAAATGCACAGACGTGAATGCAATTCAAGGTCACTCTGAACTCTGTTTCGTCCCACTAATTCCTGAAGCTGTTTTTGCCTGCTTGGTTGCAGAACTCATGTCTTCAGGCAGAGCGGGAACGTGCTAACCACTCCTTTGCAGAGGCCGACAAGCAGCCACCCGTTATTACAGACAGCACCGTCTGAACTTCCCATGGGGAAGGTGATTCTTGCATGCATCCAGGGCTGAAAATCACTGTGCTCCAGTATTTCACCGAGAAGAATGCTGGAGATGGCAGTGGAGGCTCGATGAGCTGCTAACTCCAAACTCCTGAATTCTAGTATGTGTATCAAGGAAACCAACTTAAGCAGAGAACATGAGTCCGCTGCCCTGATGGTCAGGCTCTGTCACCTCACTACAACTCACCTAAATTAGGACTTTTCTAACAAGCATCCAGACCGCCAGACCATAGCTGATCTGGGAACCCAAATAGATCTCTTCTATTCTTTCCGCAAAGATAGAACAGCATCCACAACACAGCCTTGGCCTAGCAGGTACTTGTAATTATGGAAGGATGGGAGGATGGCAGAGCCAGCCAATCGAGGTCGTTACATCTCTGCACCCATAGCTGTATGTTATCCCACTTCATGAACAGTACAGAAGAGGAGCGAAGGAGAAAGATGGCCTGGCTTAGAGCCAAGACCCATTGGGTGACTGGGGCAGGCTAAGAAGGTCCTTGTCTTCTGCAGAAAGATGCAGCAGCCATGGCAACAGCAATCTCTCTTTTTAATGAACTGTGGCATAATCGGTAGCTCAAGTTCATCATCTCAGCAATTACTTTCCTATTAGGGGAGAGACGGGAAAAGGGGGATCGTTATAGAGGAAGAGAGCGGTGTGGGGAGCAGAGGCGCATGGGGCTAAAGAGCAAGGGGACATCCCTAGTGTGTGATGAGACGTGAGGTCTGGTCTCCTGGGGCCCGAGTAAGAAGTACAACTAATCTTCATGGGGTAACGTCATGGACAAGCGAGGAAAGGTGTCCTAAAGGACACACATCTAGCTGAGCCCTGATGGAAGAATGGATGTTTCGAAACGGACAGGGAGAGGAAAATGAATTTCCACACATATCAAAGAAGTTCAGGTAACAGGGATTTAAAGGGCCATAATGGTTGAGTGACAAGAATGGAAATTGCATGAAGAGTCTTTGCAACAATGCAGGAAGCATGGCAATTAGTCAATGGATATTGCTTGGCTCAATGAATTATTTAGCTGACTTTGAAAGAGAAAATTGGGGGGTGGAGTATATGACTGCTTGTCCAGACAAGGTATTGATTATAATCTTTGGTGGTCTCAGACCCACAATCCTCTGGATTCAGCCTCCTAAGTGTCATGCACATACTCAGTTTCAAATTTATTTGAAGCATTAATTATTTTAGTTTGGAAAAATTCCACGAATTCCTAGAATTTAGACTTTCTCTGAAGAAATCTTTCTTTGAATTTGGTTTAATAAGATTAACAAATACAATGTCTGATTTTTTTTCTCTAGTTTTCCTAGTCAGGGTCTCAAGTAAGGGAGGCTCTCTAGGAATTTGCTAGTTAGTGGCTGCAGCTGACCTTGAACTCCTGGCCCCTCCCACTCCCCTGCTGCTGGAGTCACAGGGGTGTGGCCTGAGGAGAGTTGAGGAGGGAACCCAGATCCGCCTGCTGCTAGGTCAGTGCTCTACCAACTGGGCCACCTTTTCCCTTCTTCACTCTATCAGCTTCTTACAAATTCTGATGTTAGAAATTTGGTTTTTTTAAATTTATTTATTTATTAAGGATTTCTGCCTCCTCCCCGCCACTGCCTCCCATTTCCCTCCCCCTCCCCCGATCAAGTCCCTCTCCCTCATCAGCTCGAAGAGCAATCAGGGTTCCCTGACCTGTGGGAAGTCCAAGGACCGCCCACCTCCATCCAGGTTTAGTAAGGTGAGCATCCAAACTGCCTAGGCTCTAGAAATTTGGTTTTTAGAACAGCAAAAAGATTTTTTTTTTGCAAGAAACATAAATTTATGGGAGTTTCCTGATAAGCCGTAAAAATGTAAAGTTCTATTTGACCTTCTTTTGTGAAGGTGGGAATTGACACTAGATGGTGAAGTTACAATGTTACTAGTAAGGGCTTTGGTGTTTATTTAATGTTTCTATTTTGGGTCAGACAATCAAGCTTGACCAAAAATGAAGATGGCCTGGGCTTTTATTCTGAAGTGTTCCTAAAGCTATGTCCATTAAATACAAACAAGAGGAGGACAGTCATAGCAGAACAAGAGAGGTGATGGACACTTGATGATCTGATCAACTTCAATAATATTCATGACTTAAAGCCTCCTCCGGGTTCTCACTGTTTCTATGGCTTGGGCTTTGTCCGTCTTCCACTGCTCAGCTACATCGTTTGCTGATGGATCATCTGGACTAGGAACACTTAACTAAACCCGAATCGACAGCAGAGCTGTGCAGACCTGCAGTGCTGGGATCACCCATCTATGAAGGTAACAGACCCAGTATGATATCATAAAGCATGAGAACTGTCGAACCCCCCTCCCACATAACCTGCTAATGTTAGCTGAAGCAGAGATTACAATGTGTGCACTCTGAACATGGACAGCTCAAGGCAGAAAGGACACCTTTCAAAATAGCAGAACATATTCTTTCCGACTTGTCTATAATAGGACGAAATATCTGCATCCTTAAACATACTTTTGGTGTAACCATTGGGTATTCTTCGGTAAGTCCCTCCCTCCAAGGGGAAATCCTGGGGACCAGCACTGACCACGTGAAAATAGCAGAGATTGCTCTCAACTGGTTCTACTTCAACACCAGGACCTGATTCTGCCACAGACAGTGTTTCCTTGTTGACTCCGCAGCATGGTCCAGTCATCACGTCAGATCCCGTTCTTGTCTCCAGCTCCGCTCACTTCACACAGCAGTCAACTTGTGTATTTTCAGTAAGTTTTTTAGACCCGCCCCTCCCCAAGGGAAACTCGAAATAGCTAGATGTTAAGTCAGTTGAGGAATGTTGCTCAGAGCTCAGAGTATCTTCTCCAGATTACAGGGACGTGTTCTTGGGGTCAGCTGATGATTTTGACCTTGACAAAGGTTCTTCGGAAGGTTTCCTGTGACCTGTAAGGTCTGAGAACCCTTGGTTTGAGTATCAGCTGGAGTACAACTAGCTGGCTCCTGGCACAGCCATGGTGTCTCTCTCTAAGCTTTGCCATCTAGTTAATAAGGGAGAAATAATATTCATTGCAATGAACTGTTGTGAGGTTCTCATAGAAAAACGTTTGTGTGTAGGTGTTGGAGGGATGGCTCAACAGTTAAGGGCACTAATTGCTCTTCCTGAGGACCCAAGTTCAATTCCCAGCACCTTCTGTAACTCCAGTTCCAGGGCATCTAACTCCTTCTAGCCTCCAGGGACACTATACGAATGTTTTACATATACATACACAGCACGCTCACCTACATGAAATAAAAATAATAAAAAAAAAATTTCTAAAGAAAAGAAAAATGTCTTAGTGGAGTATCTATCCTAGGCAAGTTGTTATTATTGCCCGGAACAGGAAGAAGGCACTTAACACTCATTAAGCTGAAATAGAAGAACAGGAAATGCTAGATAGAATCCTCAGGAGAGGAAGCAGGAGCTGGCTTGCTGGAATCCAGGTACATGTTCCGTCTCCTGGGAGTCACAGACTCTTACAGTGTCCCAGCTGCTCTCTGCACACAGCTCTCCTCAGCGACTTCCTGCCTCTCACTATCTCCCCCTGGAGACCTTCCTGCACAGCCTTCCTGTGGAGCCTCCTGTTTACCAGAGCTATGCTTCTGTAGAGGAACTGGATCCACTGGTTTGGTGCCCACTGCTGGCCCATTAATGTGGTCACAGTGTGAAACGGCTCACAGGGTATAGACATGGCCGTGGGCCAACCTCTTCAGCTACGCAAGAGAATGGCTCTCAGAGAGATGGACTTCGGGAGGGAAGACAACCTGAATGCACCAATACAAACAGAAAAAAAAAAAAAAACAAAAACAACCTCCTTTTCTTTCCCTGCCCTTAACTCTGGTAGACTGGGCTTCTTACCTTTAGATTTGGGGAAGGGGGATTAACTTTTAAAAATACATTTTTAATTTTATTTTTGAGATTATAATATTTTATTATTATTTTATTTGAGAATACAATTATAATGTGATTATTTTTGAGATTATAATAGTTTGTTATTATTTTATTTTTGAAAGTATAATTATACTATTTCTCCCATCCCTTTCCTCTTCTTGGGCTGTATTTCTCATTAAGTTTCCTACGGCACCCACTGAATGACTCTTTCTACCTATGTCCTGTTCCTTAAGCAGTCCACCTCCTTTCGGGAATCTTCTCTGGTCCTCTTCAATTCCTCCTTAGAGCGCAGAACAAACCATAAAGCACTAACACTAAGTAAACAGTGGTTTGGGTTTTTTTTCTCTGAGCAGCTTTAAAGGTGTTAGTCTTCTTAGACCATAAACTCATTAAGAACAGAGATTGCCATGAGTCAAGTGCTGAGAGAGGGAGACTGAAGGCTCAAGGAGCAGAGAAAACAACAGCCCACTGAGCAGTTCAGATCTGGAAGGGACCTCAGGAAGAGTTGAGCTTGATCTCATTGATTTCATAAGAGCCGAACGCAAAATACAAGAAGTGCCTTTGACTGAATAAATACACTAAACCGGACATTTGACATTATAACATGACATATTTGCATTTACATGTGAAGTGTGTGTTATAACATTATGAAACTCGTGTGTACTTACATTCAGGAAAGAGTCTCCAGCGTGTTAGAGAACGAGAGTTAGAGACGCATCTAATATTTAAACTACAGAGGGACTGTTCGAGATGGTAGATGAGAAAACTCCCAGGAAATAAAAAGACTAGCCCAAGATTATTCAAGTTTTACTTACTTACTTATTTACTTATTTTTTTTTGAGACAGGGTTTTTCTGTAGCTTTGGAGCCTGTCCTGGAACTAGCTCTTGTAGTGCAGGCTGGCCTTGAACTCACAGACATCCACCTGTCTCTGCCTCCCGAGTGCTGGGATTAAAGGCCTGTGCCACTGCCACCCAGTAAGTCTTAGTTTTTAGTGGCAAAGATGGGGCCAAGGCTTCACAGCTTCTCCTCACTCCCACAGTTCACCTCTATTTCCTCCTGTTCGAGTCTGTTTTCTGTTGCTGTTACAAAATGCCTGGCACTAAATCATCTTTAAAGGACAGACACTTGTTTGACTCACCATTGCCATGCTTGGGAAGTCTAAGGGCAATGGTGCCAGCCCCTCCTGGGAATCTAGTGGGAATGGTGGTTATATCCCAATGTGGTGGGCAGTACCACACACAACCACACAGCAGGTACTCTCTCTCCTACAATAAAACTAATGCTGTCCCGAAAGCCTCGGGTATATGAACTCATGTACTTCTACACACTGCCAAGGCACCTACTCCCCAAAACTATTGACATATAATTTGGGGGATTGTGTTCCCAGCATGTGTACTTGGGGACACACATTCAAGCCACAGGCCTGCTCTAGCCATACCCTTCACAGTGGGTGTCATTTGCTCCTTATAGACCCCATTCTATAAGGCTTGTCCTGGACAGACCCTTCCACTTCCTCCCATCTTACCTTCCTCCTCCTGTCTGTTTTTACTTCTCTCCCTTCGTCAATGCTCTATGAACTTAAAGCTTGGCCATCTCTCTCCGGCTGTAACCTTAGCCTGCTCGGCTGGTTTAGTTCACATGTCATCCCTGATTGAGTTTGGCTTCAGGACTGAGAATCACTCCCTATTCGCTGATCGATTTGACGCAAATTGAATGTGCTTGCCGACTATGAAAACTCCCGAAGGGTTCAGAAAAGAGCGTAGGTCCTTCTCAGGAAACTCACAATCCAGTGGTGACCGAGATATTGTAAAAGAATGTGTGGTGTGTTCATTTCAAACTTTACTGTAGGCAGGAAGGTAATAATCAAGGAGGGCTTCCTGGATGGGGCATTCCTTCACATGGGGCATCAGGATGGATGCATGGGTATGTGGGGTAGGGGTTGAGGTGGATGGGCAAGCAGAAGGGATAATATAAACAAGAGCTTAATGCATGAAATAACCCAGGGACAGAAATGACACATGCTCTAATGTTCTTGGGAGACTGAAAAGAAGGGCAGAGGATAGTGGGGGAAAGGCTAGAGAAATGAGCCGGCTAAATCAAGATGGTCTTGTCAGCATGTGAGAGAATTCTACAGTGGGGATTTAGAGCGTTAATAAATGATACCCCTGCTCCCTGCCTGAATTCCTAATTAATTGAGGGAAATCCCAAGGAATCTGGCAGCCAGAGATAAAAGTGTGAGCTTTCCTACTGTTAAAACAATAAGAGCAGCTTAGAGCTTGGTGATTGCTGCCTAAGGTCTTCCAGCGCTGATCTTAAATCTCCAAATGCAGGTTCCTCCTACTGGAGTGAAACCGCTAAGAGCTATTGATAATGCTTCCCGGGCATCTGGCTGGGGAATGGTGGTGAGGTGGTGGAGTATACAAGCCCTTGTCTTATGTTCATTGACCCAAAAAATCACTCCTCCAAGGAGAAAGAGCAAAAGTGTTGGTCTAATGGTGGTTCTTCCACGTGGAAACATGAAGACATTGAGAAGGAAGTTTCTACCCAACACATATCCACCACTTACTAGCTGCTTCCACGCAAAAGGCTCTGGTTCCAAAAGCTGCAACTAAATAGAATCTGAGTTAGATTGGAAAGACTGATAGAATGGGGGAAAGACACGGAAACGCCACACGTGTGCACTCCCTGCTCATGAGAAAAGGGCGGAGACCTCCCCGTGGGGAATTTTGAGATAGGGCATTGTGCAGAACTTCTGAAAGATGCTTTCACTGCTATTATCACCCAGATACCCCTCCTTCATAAAAGGCCACTTGCAAGCTTATTGTTTCTTCAGGCTAAAACAGCATAGCCATCTGCCCCCTCACAGTAGGCGTTGTTAGTGAGGAAACTCAAGGAAAACCTGACAGTCCATAACAGCAGGGAGTGAGCTGCACCTGGGGTGAGCTCTCCTTTTTGGTAAGCAGCAATGCCAGATGGCATCTGAACAGGTGTTGACATGAAGGACCCTTTAAAGGCATATCTTCATCTGCAATGAAAAAAAAATGGAATTTATGCCCTGGCAATGCTGAAGCATGCATGAACAGCCCGTGTATGGCGGTTTTGTTGAACTCAAACTTGTCCATATTGGGTTTCATGGTCTAAGTTGATGAGGATGACTGACCAGGTCTCTTCCTCAAGAGGGCACCAGATCTCACTACAGATGGTTGTGAGCCACCGTGTGGTTGCGGAGAATTGAACTCAGGACCTCTGGAAGAGCAGGTAGTATTCTCAACTGCTGAGCCATTTACCTACCTTTATTTAGCATGTCCTTGAAAATAGCCTTCCTCCCTTTCTAGAATTCTAGAATGTCAAGATTGAAAGAAACCCTGAACCTCAGGAAACATGATTCCCTGTCAATGCCTACAAATGTCCACAGCTTATCCCCCTGTTGACAAATGCCATCTGTCTGCAGCAGAGAAATGCCTGGCGATGGCTCCGGTGAGGCAGGACTCTTTAAGACTTGGTCACATAGCCTCTATTTTCTACCCTGTGAAGTTATTTTCTCTATCATTTTATACTACTATGGAACAAATGGAATGCCGCTTTATATATATCCATGTTTAAAATTTAGTGTACTTTGATAGGTCTGTGGCATTTGCAATTCTTATCGTTTTATTCCGATATTCAGATTATTCTAGATGCTGTTTCATAATATTATGGGAAAATAAGGCCCTTGAACATCTGCTAACACTGGGATTACATGAATCTAGATCAGAACATTCTATCAACAGAAGGTCCTTACTGGCTTTGACTCCGGTCGTCTCTTTGCAGCCAACACTGTTGATAATAGTCAACGAGCCTGAGACACACACAGTAGGTTTGTTCTGACAGCATCTCACATCCCTGGCATCACCAGACATTGAGAAATGCAACATGGGAGTCCATCTTCTAAGCCCAGTTGTGAAATAATCTTTTTGTACACCATGAAGATGTGTCACTTGGGTTGGTTTCATAAAAAGCTGAATGGCCGGCAGCCAGGCAGGATGTTCAGAGCAGAGAGGACACTGGGAAGAAGAAGGGCAGCGTCACCAGCCGGACATGGAGAAAGCAGGAAAGCAGCAAGGGGAATTCGGAGTAAAGATGATAAACTCACAAAGCAGAATATCAAGTAACAGAAATGGATTCATTTAAGTTACAAGAGCTAGTTAGGAACAAGCCTAAGTTATCAGCTGAGCTTTCATAAGTAACAAGAAATCTCCACGGGGTTATTTGAGAGCTGGCAGGTAGGACATATATAGACTCCTAACACCCAGGCTTGGATCTGCAGATTGAACCCTCCGAGATACACATAGATCAAAGGAAACCCACATAGATACAGACTGGATATAGATGATCTAGGCTGCTATAGTCAGGATGGGCTTCCACTACAGTCTAGGGTCACTGCGTTAGAAATTGACATCAATATGAGGATGACAGTCAACTAATCAATATTCTTTGAGCACGGTCATTTATTCACCTAATGGAGATCATACATCTCTGTCTAATGCCTCAGAATCAATTTTTTACAAGGTATCTTGGCAAGTTCCTGCATATACACTAAGATAATAGCAGAATTTGAATCGAATATTCCAGGTTCGGGTTCTAATGCCATTGCTTGCTTTCTGTTATAATTCACACAAATAGTTCCTGTTCCCAGATTTCTCATCTGTAGCTTGGAAAGGATTTCCTGGCTCCTAGGATTGTTATGAAGGCTGACGGGACTACATTAATAACCGAGGTGGTTAGCGGAGGACAGTGGGTGGCTGGTATTTGCAGAGCCGTACTTCCTAGGTTCAAATTCCAGTTCTGCTGTTGAGTTATGGATGAGCCACTGAACTTCTGAGGGCATCAGTTTGCTTACTGTGAGAAGGCCTTCTAGTGCTGTAGTAATGAGCTCAAACTGTATTCATGAAGAGTTTAGCGTTTAGCAGAATGCCTGGATGATTATATATGTATTTCCACAGAGGCATTAGTTTTCTTCCTTTTCCCTTTAATCTAGCTGTCTACCAAAATCTTCAGGAGAGGAAATGATATTAATCAGATATGCTTCATCATACTGAAGTCATGGTAGCAGGCTGGGAGACTCACTTCCCTGTCTAGAATATTAGAGTTCAGTATAGTAATCTCGGCATTTGCTCAAGGTGTCTCAGTCTAGCTAGGTAAACATAATTAGCCCAGGTGAATCGATGGGAAAGCTGAGAGTTCAACAGGCATCTGGAAAGAAATGATCATTCCGTGAGTCAACTTTGCTACAAAAGAAACACCTGAGCTCTGTTCCAGAGCCGACAGGAACAACCTAAACAAAAGCCCAGAGGAGAAGGTAACACTGTCCTGTCGGGAAAGACAGAGAGAATGCTTCCAGGGTCTGTAGGAAACACATACTAAAAAAAAAAAAAAAAAAAAATGGTTGGGAGTAGCTCATGAGAGTTCCTGAATCCCAGAGTCATTTAGCCACAGGAAATGACTTCTTGTAAATTCTTGTATTGAAAAATAACAAGGGGGAACGGCACATCAAGGAAAATCAATCTATGGAAGAGAATTTGACACTGGATGCCAGAATCCTTTGAAAACCTAGATACACATTGACCCTACAATTGTGTTTCTAAGATACAACTTGAAGAATAAAGTTGATTGGCGGAGGACACAGATGGCCCCTCCCCGCCCCTTGTCCTAGACTTTAGGGTCTGTGGGGCATCACAATTAACTAGGAGCTGCTGGCCACACCCGGGCCTGAATCACTGCTCCACCCCAGACTTTTGAGTCTGAGGGGCGTCACAATGAACGGAGTCGTTGCCGGCCCCACCGGGCCTGAATCTGCACCCAGACTGTTGCGTCTGCGGGGATCAAGTACCATCATACCAAGTACTGCCTGAAGTCTCGAGGCCCAGGCACCCGAGAAAGAAAGACAATCGCTTCACAGCTCCATGTCATCCCTCGTGACTGAGGTAGGCGGTACTCAACCAAGCACCACCTCTGAACCAACCAAGAGCCCTGGCGCTGGGCAGTTGGGCACCACTGTGGTTAGAGAGCGCTCGGTGGGAAGGTGGGAGAGAGGGAGAGACGGAATTGTTTGTGGGCTGGGGAGAGAGGGAATATGGAGAGATAAGGGTACCAAGGAATGGGCTCATGTGAATGGCCAACTGGCCACCTGAGTTCGGGGAGTTGTCTGAACCTGGGTTATGACCAAGGGCCACGTCTTGATCTGGGGGCACCAGAGCAGCCGAGGGCTCCTGTGTTGATGTCTGTGGTCCACGTTGCCACCAAGGGCCACATAGATACCCGGGGTGTGGGCAAAAACCTGTGGTCATGAGGTCACCCAAGGAACATGCTGTCTCCAGGAACATCCTGATCTGAGTAGCCTGCACTGTCACGTGGGGTTATATTGTCAGCCATGCTAGGGCTACTGCAGAGGGTCGTGTCTGGGTCCATGGCCCTACGGCAGCCAAGGTCTGAGTTGATTTTCAGGGCTCCTGTTGTCACTGAGGGCCATGTGCACAACCAGGATCTGGGTGGCCACCTCAGACCTTGTCAGTGTCAGAGGACCATGCCACAGCTGGGGCCATGCTTGATTCGCGTGGCCAGTGCTGCCACCTGGAGTCATGGAGATGTCTGGATATGGGCTGCTGCCTAGGGCCATATCTGGGTCCATGGCCCTGTGAAGGCCAGTGTCTGAGGTGGTGTCTGTGGGTCCAGCTGCCACCGAGGCTTCTGTGGATGCCTGGGCCTGGACCTGGATCTGAGGGCCCAAGAGCAGAATAACTGGCCCTGCTCTTTGCTTAGGCTGAATAGTGTGAACTACCAAGGAAGTGCTGGAGAACTCGATCAGTAGTGATAATAAGGCAAAGCTGGTAAGCTGCCCAACCCAACTACCACGCAGGCCCAGAACCAGGGCTATGAGTTGGTCCACCACGACACCCACCGAATCTATGAAATGTTGGAGCAAACCTACAGATCCAAAACATCAGGGTCTCCATGACACAGGACAACAACAGGATATTCAAGAGGGCCCTCAGGGAGAGTCCATTATCAGTAGTGTAGCAGAAACCAGAGGCCTGGAGCCTAGCCAAGGACTCCTGGCAATGAGCACTTGCAAGTAAAGATGAACAGACTAAAGGGTAAACTGTGGACTAAACTTATGTTCTGTCCGTTTACAAAAACACCTTCATGATGGTCAAATTAAAAAAAAAAGCCAGTGCAAATGTGAAATCAGCATAAATGTGTGGTGTACAAATGAATAACGTCTGGTAGAAGACCAAGGATGACCAGACTTTTATTTTGGCATGGGTCTGCGTGTTCTCTTGTCCATAGGGTGCTTAGGGACGAGTAATGTTAGTTGGAGTTCTATTTGGGAGGTTATAAAACCTTCCAGAGTTGGGCCTAGATGGTAGAAATGGGCCTCCAAGGGTGGACCTTGGAGTTTATAACTCCTTCTGGTTTGGGTACAAGTTGCGTTTCCTGATCTGTCAAGATGTGTGATGTAGCATCTATGTAAAGTCACAAACTCTGCTGTGCCCTCTCTACCAATGACAAGCCTAAATGAACCTGTCCCACCCTCGATTGGTATTTTGTTACTTCTATTTGATATTTTGTTACTTCTATTTGATAATTTATTACTTCTATTTGGTATTTTGTTACTTCTATTTGGTATTTTGTCACAGCAATGAGAAAAGCAACTACTGAATAAATCTGACATAATTAGCACACATGCAATCTGTAAGTTTTATGTGTTTATTCAGTAACATTAATAACTCTTGTTTTCAGTTTAGAAAAATGATTAAACATGCCGTACTCAAGACTCATCTGGTTTATTTGCTGTTTGGTGATAATGATCGCACAGTCTAAAATGACTAATGTGATTTTACATTGAAAAGTAAGATATGGCTGTTTTAATACGAATAACCTTTGAATAGGTTTTTATTAACGACAAAAGGGCTGGAGAGATGGCTCAGCAGTTAAGAGCACTTGCTGCTCAGACAGAAGCTATGAGTTCCGTTCTTCGCTCCCATGCCAGGCAGCTCACAGAGTCCTGTAACTCCAGCTTTAACTCCTTCTTCTCCTCGCCTCTCTGGCACTTGTCCAAACACACATGGTCACATAAGTATATATACTTATGTGTTGCAGTGGTCAACACAATAGCACTCAGAGAATCTGGAGAGGATGCTGGCATCTCAAGAGACAGTAGGGATAGTAGCTGGCAGATCCTGGGTCTTCAGAGTCACCAAAAGACAGAGAGGCACCAAAGAATGCCTTCAAAGCAGATGTGTATATTCTTTTTTATATTAAAAGAAGTGTTTGTGTTAATACCTTTAGATTTAGGGATTGCTCGTTACCACAGTATAGTATAGCCTATGATAACTAAAATATTTACTCACTTGTAAAGACCCAAGGCCGAGAGTCCCTTCTACTGTGAAGCTTTCTGTGAATTATCTGTCTAGACAGTCACTGTCACTTCCTAGGCCATAATCCTCTGGCTCTATGAACATGTATTTGCAGTAATTCATTTTTATCTTTCTTTTCTATTAGCTTTAGAGTTCTTAATGCAGAAATCACGTCTTATTCCTTTACCATGTTCCTCATCTCATTACTTGATAAATTGTTGAATTAGTAATTGAATTGATACATTCAATTGATAGCTTCAATAGCTGAATTGATCAATTTAATTTTCTTTTGTATAACTAGGAGTTTGATAGGCTATATGGGGTGAGGTCCTCCTGGGCTTGGCAAATCTAGCTGCGAAGTTAAGGCCAAAAGCAGAGTAAACACTGGTGGCCCCCTACAAACATGACTCTGTTTTCCTTATTAAAGATCACAGATCTCAGACTTTCTTCAGGGCGGTATTATGTCCAGATAAAAACATTAATCCTTGGAGTTCCTGCAGGTATATTTGGACGCAAACCATTTTGGCTGTCACTGTGAGAGCTTTTATTTTTCTGATAAAGGTATCACTTTTTCCTGGCTGGGGAGGATAGACATGACGATTTAGAGGTGTAGCAGCCGGGCTGGGACTATGAAGATAAGTCACATGTTTATGAATGCTTCTAGCAGACAGCTGGGAAGATTCAAGACTCACACCAGACTCAATTTGGTTATGGGAGAAGAATAAATCCCTATGATCTTAAGCCAGTGCAACTTCCTGACAAATTAACATCACCACGTTGGAAGAAGGGTTTTGAAACACTGAGAATATTTTACCTAAATAAACTTAAATGGCAACCCTTTCTGACCCTCATTTGGTAGTGGGTGGTGCTCACATTTGAATCTTAAGCATCTCCCAAAGGTCATGTGGTGGATAATTCCTCTCCTCGGGATTTATTATTGGTGGGTGGCGTACATTTTAAGAGGTACAGCCCATGAGAGAGCTCTAAGCCATTGTGATCCTATCACTGCAGGAATCGAAGGACCCCTGGTTCCCCTCTCTCCTTTGTGTCCTGGTTGTGAGAAGAGTATATTTGGCCTACGATAGACCTGTGCCCTGATGTACAGCTACACCACAGACTCTGAAGGAATTGGGCTGCCAGGCATGGTGGGCACACTCCTGGAATCACAGCACACTAGATGATGGGGCAGGGCCATCACATGTTTTAAACCAGTTGGGAGATAGAGCAAAGCTTTTTTTTCCTTTCCTGATCTTTATTATGTTGCATATTTTAATATGTATTTATATACATTATTTTAAATTTCTCTGCTTAAGTAAGCATACCAACCCTACTGTAACATTATTTACTTACCTACCAATCCCAGTTCCCCTCCCTCCTCTCTCCTCTGCTCCCACCACCTTCCTCCCACCCCACGTCCCATCTGCTCCTCAGAGAGGATGAGGTCTCCCCTGGGAAGTCAATTAAGTCTGTAAGTCTGTCCCATCACCTCGTTGAGGCAGGACCAAGATCCCATATCCCTCCATAGAGAATGTCTCCACAAAGTCAGCTCATGCATTAGGGTTATATTCTAGTCCTACTGCCAGTGGCTCCACATACTGCCCAAGTCATTCATACATACATACATACATACACACACACATACATACACACACATACATACATACACACATACACACATACATACATACACACACATACATACATACACACATACACACATACATACACACATACATACATACACACATACATACATACACACATACATACATACACACATACATACATACATACACACACATACATACATACACACATACATACATACACACACATACATACATACACACATACATACATACACACACATACATACATACACACATACACACATACATACATACACACACATACATACATACACACATACACACATACATACACACATACATACATACACACATATACATACATACATACACATACATACATACACATACATACATACATACATACACACACATACATACATACACACATACATACACACACATACATACATACACACACACACACACACACACACACACACACACATACATACATACATATCCAAGGCCAGGCAATTATGGGCTGAAGCCCTCAAAACCGTAAGCCAAACTAAACCATTTTTCTTCATTCATTGCCTCATCCGACTACTGTAAACTAGGTATAAATTCCTTACTTCTTCAAGGGAATGCAGTAACTCTGAGCCTTATACAGACAGGTGACCCAGTGAATTCTCTCATCTTCCTGCAGATGTAATATACATTTTGAACTATTATATAAAATAAGTTCCTCTAATATGCTAGACTGGATACTGTTGAAATAGGCTATGTTGTACAATACATTGCTATATATATTTTAACAGTTATTGTTGATAGAAGAGACCCTGAAATCCTCATTTGAAACCTACAGAACCCAGGATCCCATGTCCCAATGTCTCTGCTCTCAGGCTTCCAATTCTGCCAGCTCCAGCTTGCCACAGGAGTAAAGATTCAGAAGAGAAAAACGCCATGGTGAATCCTTTCCAGGGCCAGAGGTTAACATGATGGACATTAATTCAGACCTAGGAAACATACACTAGGCCGGATCCAAAGAGTTAAAAGTTGGGTGGAGAATTCTGAAGGAAGACAATATCTGGGTTAGTTTTGGCAAAAATCTCCCAAAGAAAAGATCAGAAAGGAAGGCAATGAGCTTGCTTAGGAAGAAGGTGGGAAGACGTGGTGACTGTGAACTTGATTGATTCGTAGAACTCACCAGGTGCACATCAATAGTCGATGCATAGAGGGGAGAGGGAAGGTGGACGCTGTGTCTGCTCCTGCACACAGGCCTCACTATAGTCACCCATCCTCCCGTCCCGCTGTGACGTCACCACGCTTTCATCAAAACTCAGGCCCCACCCTAGCCCAAACGGAAGTCCAGGGATTGCGCAATACTTGGTCCAAAGTATGTGCTTTTCATACGATGCATTTTGTCTTTAACCAATTTCAGATATTTTAAGTTAAAGCCGTATTTTTGACCCCAGAAGACATCTGGCAATGTCTAGAACGTTTTTTGATTGTCACAGCGGGAGGGGATGGTGCTGTTGATCCATAAGGGCCAAAGATGGCTGCTCAATGTTCTACAGGGCACAAGAAACAATGCTCAAAACATGGCTTCAAGGTATGCTCTTGGTACCAGCCACCCCGGGAAGCCTATGATAATTCTGTGTGGGGATAGAGTGTTTCTGCTATTTTGGCCTAGCTTGCAACAGCTCTGGAGGGCTTTACTGAACCTAGAATTCCCCTTCGAGCAAGTTATTGCTGATGCCGTTTGTCCACCACCAGTTCATTCCTTTCCCACCCTCTTTAATGTATAGCGATATTCTATTTATGTTTTATTAATAAAGCTTGCCCGAAGACCAGAAAGTAAAACTAATCTACGAGAGGCAAGGCAGTGGTGTTATACATCTTTAATCCCAGGATTTGGGAGACAGAGGCAGATGGATCTCTGTGAGTTCAAGGCCACCCTGGGCTACACAGGATCAATACAGAAACAGATCCAGGTGGTGGTACCTTAAACCTTTAATCCCAGCACTAGGGAGTCACATGACTTTAATCTCAGCACTAGAGAGGAATATAAACTGGGATGAGACAGGAACTCATTCTCTTTCAGTCTGAGGATTTCTTAGAGGAAAGACTTCTCTAGTGGCTTGGCTATTTTGCTTTTCTGATCTTCAGGCTGAACCCCAATACCTATCTCTGGGTTTTTATTATTTGTGCTACATTAATGAGTATTCTTGTTCACAAAACTCCACATCATTGCTTGTTCCCCGAGAACCCCACTGCTCCACCCTGCCTATAAAGGTAATATTCAACATCTGACTCTCCCCTGCATTCCATCTCATGAGTTCTCCCACAGAGCTCACTTCAGCCACACTGGCCTGTCTTTGATGCCGCCAGATCTTCTCCCATGCTGTTCCTTTTGTCTGTGAAGCCTTTCTCTCCTATCCTTTCGGGTCAGGTAAAGTGGCATGAATTTATAGACGCTTCCCTTTCCATCCCTCGCCAAGCCAGAATAAGTTCCCTTTGGCATGGCTACTCCCAGCATCCTCTGCTCTTCTTCTCAGAAGCTTAAACCAGTGAGGCCATTTTGGTCACAGTGAACAGCATGCCTGACTGAAGGTAGCTTTAATATTGGGGGTTTCTGAGCCTCATGTAACGAGAGTTTTGAAGGCAATGCTGAGGTTAGTACCATGTAGGGGCATGTAGTTCATTTATGTCGTGGCTGATGAGAGGGAGTGCCCAGGTTTTTTCTTGATACTTACTTCCATCAGTTGTGGTCTCTTTGCTGAGGAAGAGGAAGGGCAGCTTACCTGTTTGGGAAACTTGTGAGACTTTCTGGAGGCTGAGTGTCACATACAGCAATTTGTTATTCAAGACGCTGTCCGTAACTCATACTAAAGCTGCCTAAAGTGAAGCTTGGGCCCTGAGACCACAGGCACATCTGTGACGATAGGTTGCCCCTCACCTTCTCATTTTCTGTCTTCTCTGCTGTTTAAGACACAGAGGAAGCTGGGTTTGGTGGCACACAGGTTAATCCCTACTCTCAGAAGGCAGAGGCAGGTGGATCTCTGTGAGTTGGAGGCCAGCCTAGAATACATGGTTCTGGAAAAGCCAGAGCTACATAGTAAGACCCTGTCTTGAAAAACAAAAGCAAATTAAAACCAAACCAAACAAACACAAAGAGGAAAGTAAGGGAGTTCTTCTTTAGATTCCAATGGACACTGACCAGTTCAGATACATACAGCCCAACACCAGGGTGTCAACAACGTGTTTCCTTAATGTCACAGACGGCTGCCACAACAGTCAATATCATATTGTCACAGGAGCACATCCAAGCAGTAAGGACACGGCAAGTGGACTTCTTCCACTCTTGAGTAGTTTTCTGTTTTAACAGGGAGGAAAATTATTCCCAGAAGCCCACTGGCAGATCCCTGTAGACTGAGTCACATGGCCATCCAGCCTGATGACTGGTAAGGAGGGAACAGGAGGGGTCAGAACAGTTAATCCGACTCAAGTACATTATGGAAATCACTAGGAAGTGGAGCTATGGCCTCCAAGTTAACCCAGGATTCTGAGAATGAAGGGATGGTGCTGGTGGGGGAAGCAATTGGTTATTGGGCTTTTCCCTATTTTCCCTCTTCACTGTGCTTGAGTACTGACTGGGTTGGTGCTTCATTAACAGTCTGGTTGTCTTTCGCCACGTCAGTCCCAAGAGACAGGACGCTGTCAGTGTGATGGCCTTGTGCCTTATTCATAGGAGGGGCTCGATAGTTATTCATGGGAACGCGGGCATAATTACATGCTCAGAATCGCTGGGCACCTTAGCAAATGCCAGAAGAAATGTCAGGCTCTTCCTGTCCTCAAAGAGTTTATGATGGAGATGAGGCAACACTAATGCATTTAAATCACGGACTTTCAATACAAGTCAATGCATCTCTCTTCTTTTCCCCAAATGTCTTTCTAACGTCTGCAATGTCCAGACAGGATGAGAGCCACCGAGGGTGTAACAAGCCGTGGACAAGACCTGGGTCTTGTCTCTCAAGACGAAAGGCTGTTTGTTGAAAGTGGTCAGTTGGTAAACCCACATGCTAAAAACGGCCACCGAAGCCAGAAGAGCATCGATGGGAAGGTTTTGTTTTTCTACAGAACCTTCCAGATCACAGGGTCCAGCCCAAGGACTGGTGCCTCACAAGTGCTCAAAAAATGGTGGCTAAGAATAAGCAACTCCGCATGCTCACCGGTAGATGGGATATCTCCATCACTACTCCACCCCACCTTTTCAGGGTTCAGGGGACGTGATGGAACAGGGGCGCAAAAGAATGCAAGAACCAGAGATGGGGAGGACTACTGTCTCTGGACATGATGTGGCTGTTACACAGATGAATCCACAGTGCCTGGCGCTACCCACACAAGACTTCCACAAGATCAAGAGAATTACAAGTCTCAGCACAGAGGAAGAGAGGGACCCTCCCCCCCACCACCAGTGGCCTATGTGAGGAGTTAATGGCAGCTGATGGTTGCTAAGGGAGGGGTCATTTTTCTGCGGAGAGGGGAAATTTGCCATTGAGTCTCAGTGAATGACCCCCCCCACACACACACACATAAAAACATAGGTTGCACTAATTGAACTTAGTGGTTTACTTTAAAAAAAAAAAGAATACATGAGGCTGGGAAGCAGGGAGTGGGAGGGGGGAAATTGGGGAAAAATAAAAACAAGATACATTTTATATATGTATCTGATTTTTAAAATCAGAGGTGGCTGTTGTTTTGGCGAGAATATGAGAAAACTTGACATTCTGCACAGTCATGGTTGGCTCTACTTTGTAATTCAGGAAACCAAGCCATGGGAGAAGCTAAATGACCTCCCACAGGCAATAAGAGACTGACCTGAGAAGCCCAGCTCTGGGGATGGCTCAGCTGGAACCCCTCCTCCTCCCTACTGCATTCCTGTCGGTGACTACCCGACATCAGATGTTTAATGCTGGACCTGTTCCGTGTCTGCTGTCCTCCCATGACCCACGGACATCTAAATCCATCTTCTCACCTGGAGTGTGGGTACCAGCATCCGTTCCCTTCCTGCCCTTCAGCCAGCAGCTCCAGCGTGAGAGGGTGAAAATAGCCCATACTCTTCTCTCTTGATGACAGCTCCTCTTTTGTATTTAAGCACTAATTATAATTAGTCATTTCCTAGAAAGTGTGCAAACATCATAGCACAGCTGGGAACCTGCATAATTTAAGCATTATTTCTAATTCAACTTCACAATCTAAGATTGCATGGGTTTTACAAAAGAGCCCTCAATGCCTGGAAGATGGAAAGGGCCTCTGTCTTATTATGAAAAGCTCTCCCGTGGTGCAGTGCACCAGGCTTTGCGTTTGTAAGATTTCATATACCAATGGTAACAAATGTCCTCGGCCTATTTAAATACTATTTTTATATTAAAAAACCGTCGGCTTGAAAATTCCCAGCCTATGCTTTGGTACAATTTAATGGATGTGAATGACTATTCGCTGATTTAATTTTTCCTTTAAATCAGTGCAATTATGACACCATACTCTGATTTCCACTGAAAAGTGAGAAATTTAATCTCGAACCTTATTGAAGACTCCCACATACCCCCAAGATCCCAGGATCTGGGAAGGTCACTTAGGTGAGTGGCCACTGTCTCCACTATCTGAGCTGGAGGTGGCCCTTCACATTCAGAACTCTATATCCTGGGGCCAATCACAAGGCTCAGAATTCTTTGCAGAAGGGTGCAGCGTCTTTCTGTCTCATGCAATGAAATCATCTTTGCTGAAGCCCTTTCATGTTGTTAGAGCAAGAACCCTGTGAGGTGAGGTGTATGTATGTGATGGTGGTGGTGGTGGGGTGTGTGTGTTTGGGTGTATGTATGTGTGGTATTTGTGGTGTGTGTGTATGTATGTGGTATTTTGGGTGTGTATGTGTTGTATTTTTGGCATGTGTGTGTAGGTATGTGTGTTATTTGTGGTGTGTATGTATATGGTATTTGTCGTGTGTGGACTGTGGTATTTGTTGTTTGTGTGTTATTTGTGGTGTGGGTGTATTGTGGTGTGTGTTATTTGTGGTGTGTGTATGTGGTGTGTGTGGTAGGTGATGTGTGGTGTGAATGTGTGTGGCATGTGTATGTGTTGTGTGTGTATGTATAGAATTTGTCACATGTTTGGTATTTGTGATATGGGTGTGGATGTATGTGTGTATTTGTGGTGTGTGGTATGAATGTGTGTGCACATGTGTGTGATATCATGTGTGTGTGTGATGTGTATGTGGTGTTTATGTAGAGTGTGTGCGCATGTGTGTACCCTCTGCTCTGTCAGGTGACATGCTTCCTTTTCCCTGAGATATGAATAAAAATCTGGGAGCATCTCCAGGATGCTCGATGTTTCTGTTCTTCCCTGTGGAGGCTGCACACAAGCTCCTTCCAGCTTCCCTGGAAAAGGAAAGGGAAGAACAAACACAAATCAATCTCATCATATATTACCCTGCTCCATTAGCCCAGCCTTACCAACTAGTCATTTTCTCTCTTGCAGCCCAGAGAGGTTAATTAACCGAGCATATCCTATACATTCATTCCAATGACACTAATTTACAGCTGTGATGTGCAGAGCAATCTGCTCGCTGGCTGATGGAGACGCGGCCATGTGACACACTGCAGCGTTGCTCGAAAATGTTCAGTCATATTTGTGTCTTCTCTCTACATGTGTGGTTTCCCAGTTGCTCCTATGAGGAGCAGAGCTTGCCTTAGCCCCTGGAGACTGGGCTTGGCTGTGTGGCCTACTCTAGCAGTAGACATGGACAGAGGGAGACTGTACATCAGTTCCGAGACTAGACTTTGAGAGGCTTGTCTTCTGTTCTCCTTCTGCTTTTTTCATGGCCATAAACCAACATACCAGCAGGTCTCTGAAGAATAAGAAAAACTGTCAGCTTGGGGTTAGATTCAGTGAAGTTAAATTAGCCATGATGTTTAAGTTATGTAGATTATAGATATGCTGTGATGCTTGCACACATTCTAGATCAATCTAGAGCCTGTGGACATGCTAGCTAGAATACACAATTGTTAGTGTAAATTACTGACTTTAAAGACTGTTTATCACACAGCATTAACTGACTGATACACAATGACTAAGGAATGCATTAGCTCTGTGGGTGTAGGGATGGCTCAGAGGTTAAGAGCATTGGTTACATGATCGCGTAGATTGGAATTTTGAATTCCAGCACCCACATAACAAACTGGGCACCCCACAAACTCATAACACCAGCTCTGAAGGGAGGCAGAGACAAGAGGATCAGTGTGGCTATCTGGATTCCAAGTTAGCTGAGAAAGTGCTAGTCTCAGATTCAGGTAGAGATGCTGTCTCAAAAGAACAGGTGAAAAGCGATAAACAGGACACTTGGTGTCATCTTTCTGGCCTTTCTCTCTGTGTGCATTCACGGGTACATATATCTGCACACATGTGTGCATTCACAGCTAGCTAGCTAGATGATGGATGGAAGACAGACAGACAGACAGACAGATAGATAGATAGATAGATGATAGAGAGTAGATAGATGGTAGATAGATAATAGATGCATAGATAGATGATAGATAGATAGGAAGATAGATGATAGGTAGATAGATAGATAGATAGATAGATAGATAGATAGATAGACAGATAGACAGATAGACAGATAGACAGATAGATAGATTTAAAAAGGAAACTGTGAGTTCTGCTTGGCTACGGAGTTTTCAGTCTGGGGGAGGTGAGAAGATGTAAAACCAGTAATTAATTTCAGAGACAATCTTGTGAGAAAGTGTGAGAAAGAAGCATCCACAAGAAGCCAAAGTCTGGGAGAGGATGTACCAGGAGAAGTAGCCAAGTCTACTGTGTGGAACTGGGTTGGAAGAAAGGGAAAAAAGTAATGCCAAGGTTTTCTCTCCATGGTAACTCTACACCCCAAACTCCCTCCCCTTAATGTCACGGTTGTGTGGAGCGTGGAAAACACCGGCTTAACAGTCAAAATACATAAATAGGCATTTATTATGTGCAGAGTCTATGGTAAGGCATCAGAAATTCAATCCAGGGATGGGGGAAGCACCACAGAAGGACAATGTGATTAATTGACAGCTTGAAGAGGCACAGCTCTAGTCCAAGAATGTCCTAGGGACCTTGACAGACAGGTATGGTACCAGTTCCCACCTTTTCCTCTCTTACAAGCAGTGGTAGCCACTTTAAAGAAGTTAAAAGACTCAAGAGTTAAGAACCTTTTCAGGCAAAGGTTTATGGGGCTGTGCCAACAAGAATTCTCTACATGCAAACGGGAGTGGGCATGTCATGTATATTAATGATGTATGGGTCAGTCCTGGTTGATAAAGGTCTTCCATGGGTGATTTTCTTCTCTTTCCTCATTTGCCACCTGCAGACAGAAATCCTGGGATCCTAGAGGATGTTGGTAGATCCCGAGTCCCGAGTGACTGCATGGAACAAAACTCCCCTCCCCTCCTCAGATCACTTAGACTTGTGATTGAACAAGAAACAAACGCTCATTGGGTTAAACCCCTTGGGCTTGTCTTGTCACAGATATTAACTTGCCCTAATTAGTGATGTATTTTTCAGGACTGCTGTGTGCATCTTGCAAGTCCATGAAAACCTCTAGTATAGGTTCTCAGTGCCGTGGGATATTTGTATGCCGTGTGAAGATATATGGCTGTGATTGGAATAATGAAAAGCTGAGTGGCCAATAGCTAGACAGGAAGTATAGAAAGGATTTCTGGGGAGAGAGAGGATGAGGAGGGGGAATCTAGGCACACAGGAGAAGCCAGGAGACACAGAGAGAAAACAGTAGGTGCAAGATAGAAGAGAGGTAATGCCACATGATAGAACACAGGCTAATATAAATGGTTTAATTTAAGTAGTAAGAGCTAGTTAGGAATAAGCCTAAGCTATAGGCTGAGCTTTCATAATTAATAAGTCTTTGTGTCATTATTTGTGAGATGGCTTCTCAAAGAGAAGTTCCACTACAGCTCAGTACACAGTCAAAGATAAAGATCATGAGTAAGCCCTGTAAGGAGGGTTCTAAAGAGGACTGAAGAGATGGCTCAGGCAGCAAAGTGTGTGTTGTGAGAACGTGAAGATCTGAGCTTTCATCCCCAGCACCCACATTAAAGCCAGGCTTGGTGGGTCTCACCTGCAATCCCAGCACTGGAAAGGAGGAGGCAGGAGAATCTTTCAGAGGCTTGTTAGCTATCCAGTCCATCAGAATGGATGAGCTCCTTGGCCAATGGGGGACTCTGCCTCACTTGCGATAGTGCCTGCTGCTCAGACTTGAGAAACTAAAAATGTGGATCCCCAGCACCCATGTAAAAGACAGGCTCCATAGTGTACACCGGTGACTCTAGGGAAAATGGAGTCAGAACGATCCTTGGTGCTTACCGCAAGAGTCAATCAGTGAATTCTGAGTTCAGTGAGGGACCCATCTACGAAACAACAACAAACCGAGGTGGAACACAATAAAGAAAGAAGCCTATGAACCACTCACCTCCACAAACCAGTGCATACACATGCGAAAAATACACACATCTAAAAGCCTGGATACTCACATACATATGTATAAAAACGTGCACACACACAAACACACACTAAGGTAAGGAGTGATTGAAAAGATGCCTAACATCATGATGAACACACACACACACACACACACACACTAAGGTAAGGAGTGATTAAAAGATGCCTAACATGATGAACACACACACACACATACACACACACACACACACACACACACTAAGGTAAGGAGTGATTGAAAAGATGCCTAACATCATGATGAACACACACACACACACACACACACAAATGCACGTATAAACATGAATACAGTGCCATCAAAAGATAAGGTGCAGTTTCACTGGTGGAAGTTGGGTCTTGTGTTCCCTACCTTTAGTTCCCCAAGGCAGGGCCTTGCAGGCTGCCAAGACCACATAGAGCTTGGGAGGGTGGGACACCTAGACTGGGGTGTGTGGTGTGGAGTTCCCTGATAGCTGCCAGGAGACCAGCACAATGATGCAAAGGCCGAGGAAAAAAATGAGAGGAGCCCCAGAAATAGAGGCTCATGGAAGACAGCATGGCAGCTACTCCAAATTACAGCCCAGCAGAGAGCTACCATCTCCAGAAAGCTCTTCTGTCTCTTCCATGCTCCTTGCTAATGATGTTCTGATGTTGGGAACCAGGAGCCTCAGCACAGGAAAGCCACAGGTGCCTCCCAAATCAGCCTGCAGCCAGCGTTAGCTGCACTACAGGGTACTTTGGTTTTCTGGGATCTAATATGTTTGTCTGTTATATCCAGGAAGTCAGTTAGGCCACATTTCCACACAAACAGAGCATAACAACCCTCTCTGCCCCAGAGTTTGCTGACTGGGAGCCCCGATGTTAAAAGTTGACCTGGTTGTCAGTTCTTTAAAACTGAAAGGTATCCATGGTATTGGGATTACTGGAGAGCCGGGAAGCAATGTGGAGGCCAATGCTCCTGAACTGAGAGTGGAAGACAAGAGAGGTGATGGCAGAGGAAAAAGAAGAGCCCAGTACTTTTGTATTCTGAGGATGCAGTGTAGAAGTGGGCTTTGTGAGCCAAGCAGGGAGCCCAGGCACAGCCTCCCAGGGAAACAAGAGGAGCATTTACCCCACCTGACTATCATGAATCAGCATGGCCAGCCCGGGGGCTCTGTCTGACAATTAGGACCCTCCATGAGCAATGCTGCTTTGTACCAGATGGATGATGCCCTCTGGCCCACAGATGATACTAGCCAGACAGCTTCTTAGCTTCTGGCTTTCCTTTTCAATCTAGCACCTGAAAAATGGTTTACAACCAACCCATTATGTTCCAGGTAAGAGACCGTCCCCTGTGACAGATGAAGCTTGCCAGCAGGAATGCAACCTCCATGCAAGGCCCCGATGCCTGTTCTTGTATCTGTCTCCTAAGGTGCATGGTTAGGAGATGGTTCAATTTCCCTTGCTGTTATGCTGTGTTCTCTGTGGATGCAAAGGCCGATGGTTATCAGTACACATTGCGGGGAATGTTTAACATCGGCAAAGTGTTTCCTGACTGATACTCCCTACAAGCCCTGCTGGGTAGACATGATCCTTAAACGTGCTCTATGAATAAAGGAACTGGGGTTCAGAGAGGACGTAGCTTATCTAAGTATTGACATAATGGGACCTGGGGAGGTGGCTCAATTGGTGAAATATTTGTTGTCTAAATATAGAGACCTGAGTTTTCTTCCCAGTACTCATATAAAAAACTGGGCATAGCAGTGAGCAGCTGTCACTGCAGAGACAGGCAGATCCATGAAGCGTGGTGGCCTCAGCTTGGTGGCCTCACAGTCTAAGCGAGTTGAGAGCTACAAGTGAGTGAATGTATCTCAAAAGATAAGGTGGAGAGTGACCAACAAGGCACCCAACATAGACCATGACTTCTGTATGCATGCACATACACACACACACACACACACACACACACACACACCACAAAGTATTGACGTAGATACTAAGTAGCAGACCCGTACCACACTCAAAATGTGCTGGCTAATGTTACCTCAACTTGACACAAGCTAAAGCCACTGGAGGGGAGGGGACCTCCATTAAGAAAATGCCTCCATAAGATTGGACGCAGGCAAGCCTGCAGGGCATTTTCTTAATTAGAAATTGATAGTGCCACCCCTGCGCTGGCGGTCCTGGGTTCCATAAGAAAGCAGGCTGAGCAAGCTATGGGATGGAGCCAGGAAGCAGCATTCCTCCATGGCCTCTGCATCAGCTCCTGCCTCAGGTTCCTGCCCTGTGTGAGTTCCTGCCCTCACTGATTTTGATGATGAACTGTTATATGAAACTCTTATATGTTTATATGTCATTTGTGTTATATGAACTGTTATATGGAACTGTGAGTGACATAAACCCCTTCCGTCCCAGTTGCTTTTGTTCATGGTATTTTACCATAGCAATAGTAACCCTAACTAAGACACAAAATATTAGCATAGATGAAAAAGAACAGATCAGTCTTCAAGTCTCTAGGTATCCAGAGACCATGTTAAAGAAACCAAGGCATCTCAAATACCATCTGGGCTCTTCAATTTTGAGGTTAGAAGAGTTTAGATTTGAACAGTTTGAGTTTAAGACATGAATCAGTTATCTCCATTGCTACTACAAGGCTGTCTAATAACCGACCACGAAACCTCAATGACATATCTCCATAACTATTTAGCTCACCAGCTTGCCTGGTTCGGCCACTCTGGACTGAGCTGGGCTCACTCACATGGCTGTGGTCAGCTGGACTTCAGCTGGTAGGCTCTGCTGGTCTGGCCAGGCTGGCTCACGGATGACATCACTGGCTATTGGCCGAGCCGTGATGGCCTTAAATGAGACAGCTGACTCTTCATTCTGGTGGGTGCCTTTCTTCTAAGGAGGCGGGAGAGACTTTGGAGGTGATGTGAAGCAGGCAAATGTTTCATCAAGTGTCTGCTTGCACTCCATTCCTGGGGCCTTTGGTTAAAGCAAATCCCACACTGTGCCCAGATTCCAGGGAACCGTTATACTGACAGAAACGGGGAAGCCATGCGGCAAAGGGTGTGGAGGGGGAGAAGGATGAGATCCAGGACTGCGGTTGCTCTCACTCTAAGGAAACAACCAAATGGAAACTTTCCCGTTTCTACCAATTTACTGCTGCATTAAAACGCAATTAGAAAGCAATGCGTTGGGGGTGGAGGAGATGGCTCGCTCACGAAAATCACTTACCAAGCAAGCCTGAAGACCCGAGCTGGAGCCTTGGAATCTACAGTAGATGAAAAGAACTGACGACCCAGAATTGTCCTCTGCCTTCCACATGTACACTGTGGCACACTCACACACACTCACACACACACATACTCATACACACTCACACACAGACACACACAGATACACTTACACACACACTCTCTCACATACACATACTCATACACACTCACGCAGACACACTCACACAGATACACTTACACACACACACTCACACACACCCTCACACACACGCATACACACACACACACATACACCAGTAATAATATTTTTAAAGAAAGCAATACTTTCGAAGGTTAGTGGCATCCGGAGTAAAATCACTGCAAAGCCATCCCTGTCGGGTCCCAGACAACAACTCCAAGCTCAGCTTGAACCCCTCCCCTCCCCATCTCTCCCTGTGTTCCAGCCACACTGGCCAAACGTTCTGTCTTAGGACTTGGCGTATTCTCTTTCCTTTACTGGGGAAGCTCACCACCCCAGCCTGATTCTGTATTTGAAGACCTCCTGTCCCTTTGCCATCCACCTCTTCCTTTTCCTCTAAGGCAGCGAGCAACAGCTTAGCCACCGACAACTGACCATGGATCCATGAGTACCACACAGAACCTCATTTAGACATCTTTCTTACGCTCAAGCTCCCATATAACCAACTCTGAAATACACTCACCTTGGTGCCACCCGACCTGGGGGAGAGCAGGAGACTGACACATTGATGAGATCATGTCCTCATGAAGATTTGTCATTGCTGTTACAAATACCCGAGAGAGAGGGTTTAAGATGTGAAAGATTGCGGTCTACAGCACCAAACACCTCAGTCCGTGGTTAGCTGCCTCCATTGCTTTGAGGCCTATGGTAAAGCAGAAATCTCACAGAGGGAGGTGGAGGGGAGCAGAGGTGCTCACTGTGTGGGAACCAGGAAGCAAAGGAGTCACCGAAGAAGGGGTGAAGGCCAAGGAATTCCCTTTGAGGACACGCCCGACTTCTACAGAATCGCCACTTCCTGATAATATATCCACAATTTAAACCCTTCAATAGTTAAAACCAAAAAACAAACACTCATGAGTTAATTGTCTCTAAAACTCCCCTCACAGACACGTCCTTTTGTATGTCTGGGTTTGATGGAGTTGACAAGGTTAAACATAACGAATACATACATGTTTGTCTGGGTCTGATGGAGTTGACATAACGAATACATACATGTGCATATCTGTACGTCACCATCACTACGCATGGCTCCACCCACAAACAGACACAGACAATACTGTGCAGCCCGTGGCTAGGGTTCTATCCAGGAATGGGAAGGAGCCTGTCAAAGTGAACTGACTGTGAGCATACACTTGCAGAATTACAGAAACTTCAAGGAGCTAAGACTTGAACTCTTGGCCACTGACTCCAAAGCCTACTTGTCCTTGATCACATTCATGTATTTAGTTATTCAGCAAATCAATACTTAGTGCTTACTGTGTTCCAGGCACTGGTACATATCACTGTGCTGAGAAAGTGTCATTCAAACCGAGACTTTGATTTTGGTGCATGAAAAGGAGCAGAAAGAAATCAAAATATATACCTCCTGCTTTTATCTACATGTTCTTTTTCTTCTGAAGGCTGCTAGGTGAAGAACACACATGTGCCTTCAGTGTTGCGTGCTTAATTTTCAGTACCAACTTCATTTGTATGCATATCATTTGTTTAATGAGATTGCAAATTACTTGAGATTAGGAGTATCTCTTATTCATTATTGAGCTCCAATATTAAACATGACTGCACCGCCTGTGGTTAGGAGAGTAATGAGCATACTGGGATCAATAGATTCCCGTTGGTTGAAACAGAATTAATATTAGGATTTTTGGGGTTGTAAGCAAAAGAATTCTATCTTATGTGACTTGAGCAAGAAAGGGACTTCCTGGCAGGAGAGAGTTACAGCCAACATTGTCATATAGGAACCAAGAGAGGTGACCCAGCAGAAGCGCAGCCAAAGCTTCCACGGCCTACACACCCCTGTACACACAGTCTCTACTCCAGGGCTCCGAATGCTGACGTTCCCAACAAGACAACTGTATCAGCTAGGTTATCCTGGAGCAGCAAGCAGCCCCTGCATTGCATGTCTTAGATGATACTGTTTTTCACTTTCCTTGTGCCTTCCACCATCTCTCCTGTCCTCAGAGTTGCTAAAGGTCCTAAACTCCTGTCCACACCTCAAACATACCTGAACTCACCTAAAAGAACTGACCTCTGACCTCTTTAAGGGGTGCTGTCAGGCCCTTAAACATATTTGTGTTCTTAGTGAATATACATTGCCAAAGCAACAGTCATTTTTTTGCTACAAGGGAAACTTGTTATCTGCTTGGGAACTCTCCCTATGAAAAGAAACCAAAGCTTCCAGCCCAGACACATCCAAATACTCTCTCAAGTTGATCTCCTGAAATGAGATTTGAAGAGTCTACAGCTCAGTCCACCCTCTTGAAGTCTTTGGAATTCTGAAGTAGAGGTCCCGTTAAGCTATGCTTAGATGTGAGATAATAAATGTGCTGTTTGAAAGCTCCCCATTTTGGAACAACACTTTATACAGCAATAGTTAACGTAGTATATTCTTTTGTTTACTCAATGAATAGGCACGAGTGTGCCGAGAGGCCCCTAGGACGTGTGTGTGTGTGTGTGTGTGTGTGTGTGTGTGTGTGTGTATGTGTGTGTGTGTGAGATCACAGCAGAACTTAATTTGGGGGATTGGAGAGATAGATGTCTCAGTGGTTTGGAGCCACTATTCAGAGATCTTGAGTTCGATTCTCAGTACCCGTGTAGGGTTTCTCATAACCACCTGTAATTCCAGCTCCAGGGGGTCTGATGCCCTCTTCTGACCTCCTCAAGCACTACACTACAAACTCACATGCAGAGAGACACATATATACATAATGAAAAATAAAATATTTTTAAAAACTTATTTCAACCCTTATCGAGTTAATTAATAAAAAATAAAAGAAACGCAAAAACTATGTTCGTGTGTGTGTGTGTGTGTGTGTGTATGTGTGTGTGTGCACGATTGCTCACCACAGTGTGTATTTGGATGTCACAGAACAAAGTGTGGGAGTTAGTTTTCTTTTACCGCGTGGATCTTGGGGCCTGAACTCAGTCATCAGCCTGGGCAGCAAGTGCATTTGCCCCCAGAGCCATTTCACCATCCCCTAAACAGGGCTTTCATATGCAAATGTTTGTCGTGAATCTCTAAAAGTGAGAAAGAGTATTCAGTGGCACACAAACTTCAATCTTTCCTAACATTCTGCGGAACACACATTGGGAAATTCTCTATAAGTTCAACAAACAATGATTAAAGTTGTGATCCTAAAGACTTCTGTGTCTGTATAAAATTCCATAGCAGGTCTTGCCCCTTTGTTCAGTATGGAATTAATAGATGTTCTTCTTCTTTTATTTTTTTGCCCCCTGCACACTCGTACTGTTTTATTTAGCAAGCACTGGCTGATTCTCTACCGTGTGGGCAGGCTCTCCGAGCATCAGAGTGAAGCCTCGGGCTGTGGAGCTGCTGTATTTGTCCTGAAGTGTATTTGGAGACATGCTAATTGCTTCTTTTTGTGATTAATGGTTTCAGCTACAATATTTAGGCAAAGAGCAAAGGAGAGGAAGAATGGGGTTGGTGAGCGTTAACATCCCAGCCTTCCAGAGCGGGTAATGCCTATTGAAGCAAGGCACTGTCCTCAAGGGCAGGAAACATAATCGGTATTGAAATAGTGCCTGAAACACTTCATTGGACAGTGTTTAAAATGTTTAAAGGGTGCTTGGAATAAACAAAGCTCTGAAAAAGGTCTTTCAAGTTTTTCAAGTCAATATGAAATTTTGGTGTGCTTTTTCCTCAACTACCACTGCCCTCCCCATAACAGCCTGCTTGAGAGAGCAAGCAAGGGAAACAGGGCTTTTATCTACCTGGCCTAGTGTGGCTCAAGAGTCTCGTACTTCTGATCAAAAGCAGGGCAGGTGGGGGGCACAGGGGTGTCTACCTTGCTTATGAAGCAGGTTGAATAGGCATCCCTATTTTATATTTGGAGTGTTGCTTCTGAGAAATCCACATGATGCTCCCAAATATAATAAATATAATATTATAATATAAATATAATGATGAAATCGTAAGTGCACCAACTTCTCTGTGATGTCTGTGCTTGGTTGTCAACTAGACTACATCTGGAGTTAGCTGAAACCCAAGCGGCTGGGTTCACCTGTGAGGGATTTTTCTTAATTAAACCATTTGAAGCAGGAAGACCAGGCTTTAATCCGGGCCACATGGAAGAAGGAAGCTTTTGCTCCTTGTCTGCTTGCCCTTGCTCTCACTGGCAAGCCCATTCCTTACATGAGAGCCTACATCTTCAGGATTCTAGTGCATACTAAAGACCAGCTGAGACATCTAGCCTTGCAGACAGAATAATTACTGGATTTGTGGATTTTCCATTGTCAGACAGACATTGTTGGACCAGTTGGATCACACCCTGTAAGCCTAATAAATCCCAAATACATATAACATAACTGTTATATATTATATATAACACATATAATTTATATTTAAATATGTAAATACTTTTATATTTATATAAGTATATCTTATATATATTAATATTTATCCAAGCAAATATATAAGTATAAAAATTATTAAGTTTTTTATATTTATATAAATATGAATAAGATAAATATATTTTGCATATATTTTGTGCATATGTATCTACATTTCTCTCTACATATATATGTGTATTTATTTATTTATTATGTATACAATATTCTGTCTGTGTGTATGCCTGCAGGGCAAAGAGGGCACCAGACCCCATTACAGATGGTTGTGAGCCACCATGTGGTTGCTGGGAATTGAACTCAGGACCTTTGGAAGAGGAGGTAATGCTCTTAACCTCTGAGCCATCTCTCCAGCCCTGTATATTTATATATATAAAAATAAGCAACTAAATTAAAGTAAGGAAAATGCCAAGCCATAGAGAATTACCTACAATGTATGTGACAGAGAAAGTATTGTCTGCTGAAATTCCATTTATAGTTCATGACAATAAAGAATAAAAACCTCCTTTTTATTTTAGACAAAAAAGGGGGAAATGTGGTGATATCTTGTTTGTACTCTAACAAATAAAGCTTGCCTGAAATCAGAGGGTGGAGTGAGCCACAGCCAACTAGCACCTTGCTAACTCCTCAGCTGAAAAAGGGCTGGACTCCTGTCTCCTCCTGCCGTATAGTCCTCTGTCCACCCAGCCATATCACTTCCTGTCTGTCTGTACAGACCTCCAGACCTCTATGGTTAACCAGTGGCTAGCTCAGCTCTCTGATCTTTAGGCAAGCTTTATTTGTTAGAGCACAAACAAGATATCACCATAACTAGCTGCACAAGCATATAGACTTGCATTCAGATCCCCAGCACCCATAGAAAAGCCAGGAACATGGGCCACCCAGTCTAGCCAGTTGTTGAGTTCTAGATTCAGTGAGAAATTCTGTATTAGAAAAAAAAAAGTTGGTAATACTTGAGAAAGATTACACTGATGTCTGGTCTCCACTGGCTCATGCATACTGGCACACACACACACACACACACCAGTGGGAGAGAGCAAACAGTATAGTGATTGTGGGTGATAGGTGAATGGAATGTTTATTAACTTTCTGTCTGAATGAAATCAAAATTAAAAAGCAGGAAAATATATGAAAACATTTAAGGGTGGGAAATCTGATACAATTGAATGAAAAGTTAGAGGCTAGATCAGTGTATTCAGTGTGGTGACACTGGCTAAAATACTGGGCTTGGCTGACAGCAGCTGCATTCATTTTCCGTCGCCGTGATAGTGTGTCATGGCCAAAAGCAACGGACCGGAGTTTTCGGCTCACTGTTCTTCATGTCATTGTGGCCTGGAAAACGTGGCATGGGGCAGAAGCAGGAACACAGCTGATCTTATTTCAACTGCACACAGGGCAGGGCAGGGCAGGGCAGGGGAAGGAGAGAGAGAGAGAGAGAGAGAGAGAGAGAGAGAGAGAGAGAGAGAGAGAACAGAAGGTGACCTGAGCTATAAACCCTCAGATCCCACCAACTGACACCCTTTCTCCAGCAAGGTCCTATTGCCTAAAGGTTTCATAGCCTCTCCCAACAGTGCTGGGAACCCGGTATTGAAACACACGGACCTCTTAAGGGCTCATTCAACCACCACAGTAGCTTTTGTTGGCGTTTTTCTGTGTACTTGGTATTTTCCTAAATTCTTACATGCATCAACTCATATCCCCAATCCTATCAGATTGACTGTCATTATGATCTTCCCAGCAGAAAAAAAAAATTAACACTGGTTGGGGATATTGCTCAACGCATGCCTAACCAGCACGCACAAGGTCCTAAATTCAACCTCCTGAATTACAAAAGAAATGGATATGCATATAAATTTAGTTTAGTACAAATTTGTAGGTTGGACGTACAACTGAAAATATCACACTGCCAGTATTTAAACCTGGGTCTTTATGACCTTGAATCGAACATTTAGAAGCACTCAGAGGAAAATGCAAAAGGCAACTCCAGCAGTTGCCGCTGATGTTGCTTATAGCTAGCAATTACTGCTAAGTCCTGCCTCGGAGGTGCGTGTTCAAGGCTTCAAAGAAGGAATGCAAATGGCGGAGCCAGCTCCATAGGGCAGAAGAGAAGGGGTTAGAAAAATGTGGAAGAGAGGTCAACAGACACATTTTTTTTTAACGTACTAGCATTTAATACAAAGGGGGCCATGTTGGTAAAGACATTGCCTATGTTTAAGGAGCTATAAGGTGTTTTAGGGACTGAGGAACCTGGTGGCTGAACAGGAAGGAAGATGATGAAGTTGGACAAAGAGACTAGCACTATTCCTTTCTGATACTGATGAGACTCGTTTTAGAAAAGGATCCTTCCAGCAGAGTAGAATCGGGGAGGAAATAAGGTCCAATGAGGGACTCCTGAGAACTGTGTGCAGGAGGTGATGGACTGGGCTACCAGAGAAAAGACAGCGGGAATGATGGGGAAATACCGGTGAAGCTTCGCCTCTCAAAATGTGCGGTGTTGCAGTGCGAGTCCCCATAATAGTCGCGGCTTACAGTACCGTATTTACTTAGGAATGGTGTACCTTTCTGTGCTCACAGCTTGTGGGGCTCTTTCACTATTCTGCCTAACCTACCCGATTCACGTGATTCAAGCCTCCAGAGACTGAGCAGGGCTAGCCAATGAGAGGCCCTAGCAGAAAACAGAGGTGGGTGGGGCTTACAACCTGGTCCCCCAACCTCAGACTGTCTTCTGAGAGCAACAGCTGCAGCTTCCTACCTGAGAGTCCTACCTAAAGAGCCCTAATCCCGACTTTTAAACCTTGTCGCCGAGCTTTTGAAGTTTTTGGATTCAAGTAATGGTGTAGAAGGAAGGCACAGTTAGGCACAGTGAGGCTGAGGATTTTGCTGGAGGCTGCTTGGGTGGGGAGAAGAGCCAGGCTCTAAACTCAAGCTTGGTACAGCTGTGCGCACGTGCCTGGCAGATGCTGGGAGAGATGAGATGAGCCGCAGTGAATAAGGCTGCTTGGAATGGTGGTTGCTGGGATAGTCAATACACTTTCTGTTTATAAACTGCTGATGGCTGAAGTCCTTAGTCCTTAGATTGACTGGAAGGGTTCGGAATTTAGGGCAGAAAATAGTTTTATTTTCTATGGGAAAGTTTAATGGCTTTGGTAAAAATCAGTATCTGCTTATTGTAAAAAGTTCAGGGTGTTGTTTTTTATGTTATTGTTTTGTTTTGTTTAGAGAGAGGGTCTCTCTACATAGCCCTGGATGTCCTGGAACTCACTAATAGACCAAGCCTGACTGTTAGGACTAGCGGTATGCAACACTATGCCTGACTAGAATTAAAAAAAAAAATACAAAACTCTTGGGAGTAGTTGGGGGAGAGAAAAGAAAATGATAAAGATATATTGCATGAAAAAAAGTAATTAAAAACCCACTACAAATCTCAAGAATCTGATTATAGCTAGTGTTTTCATCCTTTCAAGAAAGCTCTTAGTCATGCATTTATTAGTTTTCCATCAAGCATTTTTTCTGCAAGTAAGATCACGTGTGAGTGCATGAGGACACACTTCGTGCACACACGCACCCGGAAGCTTACACTTGAAACATTTCTCTGCACACCGACAAGATAGGCTGTGGAAATAAAGGCCATCATTGTTACTCTTTGAAGCTGCTTAATATTCCCTCATATGAGTAGACTATAATCCTTTCCATTTTCTTTACTAAAAGGCATCGGTTGATTTCCAAATCCTATGTTAAAAAATTATTTAAAACATCTTACGTTGCTTTTGAAAAAGATGCAAAGAACACCTGGAGTAATTTTTTTTTTTTTGGAAAATCACAAGGGATGAGCATTTGATACACACTAGCAAGCCACCCTTCCCCAAGAGAACCCAATACTGTGTTGGCGCACAAAGCTAGCTAGGCACCTGTGATGCTTATGACAACTCAACAGATTCTAGAGTCACCTAGATGACAACCCTCCAGACACATCTGCGGGGAAGTTTCCCAGTTGGGCTAAGTGAGGTGAGAAGACCCAGGATGGCTCATGGACTAGGGGCCCAAGCTGAGGCAAAGGAAACAGTGATGTGATTCAGCTACTGTCCGTCTCTCTTGCTTCCGAACTCTGGATGCAATGCTATGGGGCCAAATGCTCTTCCTTACGTATGATTCCTCCATCCAGATGGGGAAATTCACCCCCAAGGTGTAAAGCGAATCCTTCCTTTCTTCTACACTCTTGTCAAGGACTTTGTCTCAACAAGAGAGGAGTAACTGGTACAAAACTTTTCTCAATCTTTGGTATCCAATAGGCCAAATAACTCCAGTTATACAGTATCACGGCTTTTGCTTATTTTAACCTTTAGTGTATTATACATTTGCATTTTAAAAGATAACAGGTATAGAGGAGTTTTGAGGCCTTCTTTAGGTGCAAAGAGGCCCATCCCAAAATTACTCACACACACGAGTAAATGAGCAGAAACAACTAAACTGGAAAACAATATGTCAAAGAACAAACAAGCATGACATTCCTAATTTTTTTGTGTATATTCAGTGTACAATGTCTGGATATTTTCACATCTGTATATAATGTACATTGTACCCTTTCCCTCTTCTATCTCCCTCTATGTTTTCTTCCCCTGCATTCCCATTAGTTCCCTTTGTTCTTGATTCTTCTACTTCTATTTTCGTGTCAGATGTAGAGACACAATCTTATGTATCTACGTGGAATCGAGGGGCTGTATATGAGAGAAATCCTATAATACTTGTCTGAAACTAGCTTCATTCATTTTAAATGATCATCTCCAGTTGCATGCATTTTCTGCAAATTATGTAGCTTTATTCTTCTTACATATATGATACTTTCCTGCAAACAATGTAGCTTTATTCTTCTTATATACATGTAACTTTTCTGCAAACAATGTTGCTTTACTCTTCTTACATATATGTCACTCTCTCTTTATTCATTCCTCTGCTGTTGAACATCTAGCTTGGTTGCATATCTTGGCTGTTCTACACAGTGGTACAATAAACAACGGTGTGCAAGTGTTTCTGCGAAAGACTGACCCGGGGTCCTGGGAGCCATGTGGTAGATCTATTTTTAGTTATGAGGAACCACCATACTTGTTTCCACAGACATTGATACTTCCCTTTACCATAGCTGTGTAAAAGGGTGAGCCTTTACCTATATCTGTGCCCGTATTTGTTTTTGTTTTCTTAATGACTGACTTTCTGACTAGGATGAGATGGAATCCCAGTGGAATTCTCTTCTGCATTTCTCTGACGGCTAGTGAGGCTGAACATGTTTTCATGTGTTCATTGACCATTTGTATTTATCTTTTGAGAACCGAAAGTTTTCATCACTTCATGATCTCATTTATTGACTGAATTGTTTGATGCCATATGAAGGATGTCATTGGCATTTTGATGATGATGACACTGGATCTGTAAATAGCTTTTGGCCTCTCATCCCTGGACACAGGAAGTCTTTGCATCCTCTAGTGTCTTCTTCAGTGTTGGAAATTTTTATTCAATAGAATATTTTATAGCCACAAAAGTAAAATAGTTAGGATGAATTTTAATAGCATGGGAGAAACGATTGCACTATAAAGCTTGAAGAAATGTTTGAGGAAAAAGTCAGATGCAAAATAATTTACAGAATAATCCTGTGGTGATTATGATGGGGGGACATTTCATGAGAATGGCCCCACAGGCTCAGGTATCTGAACTTGGTTCCCATTTGGTGGCATGATCTGGGGAGACTGAGGAGAGTTTGCATTGGAGGAGGTCTTTGGAAGCTTAAAGGCTTGAGCTGTCTTAAGTTCCCTCTCTCCCCTTGGGCTCTTGGTTAAGATATGAGCGTTCACTTTCTGCTCCAGCTGCCTGCTGCCTCTGCTGCACCACCATGGACTCAAACACTCTGGAACCGTAAGTCCAAATAAACTCTTCTGTACGTTGTCTTGGCTGTAGTGTTTTATTTTATATGGCAAGAGAAAAGTAATGAGAACAGATCCCAACTGTGTTAATACATTCACATTCATGGACACACGCATACACCTCCCAGAGAAAACAGCAGGGGGAAAATTTAAAAGGCAGAAGGCAGCTCAGATCATTAGTGTTGGTTATCTCTGTCAAGTGCAATTTTGAATGTTTTTATTTCTCCTCCTCCTTCTCATCGAGCCCTCTTCCCCTGCTCCTCCTCTTGCAGGTTGAATTTTCTAATCCATGGGACCTTTATCACTCTGCTGGTGTGCTTATTCGTGGCAGGGTTGGCAGTCACTCATTCTTGATCATTTAATGTTGTCAACAAAGGATTTTGCCTGTGTGAAATATTTGGAGATAGGCTGTCATTTATCCCCAGTGCGAAGAAATATGGCCATCAGTGTGGGCCCTGTGTGAGATGCAAGGTCCCAGCTCTTAAGGAGCGGGGTCTCTGGAAGGGAAAGAAGACACAAGTGAACATCTGAAGCTTCAGAGGAGAAGAAAGCATTTCTGCGAGTCATGGCAAGGCCTTCAAGCTGGGATAGATTTATTTTATAAGTAATATTTGTTTTCCTTTCTTCTGACTCCATAAGTAGTAAACGCTTTGTGCAAAAAATAGGCAAGTGTAGAATATATTATCTTAAGTTGGGTTTCTTTCTTTTTTTTTTTTTTTTTGGTTTTTTCGAGACAGGGTTTCTCTGTGGCTTTGGAGCCTGTCCTGGAACTAGCTTTGTAGACCAGGCTGGTCTCGAACTCAACTCACAGAGATCCGCCTGCCTCTGCCTCCCAAGTGCTGGGATTAAAGGCGTGCGCCACCACCGCCCGGTTAAGTTGGGTTTCTATGGCTGTAAAGAGACATAACCGCAACAACTCTTACGAAGGAAAACATTTAATGGGAGTTGGCTTACAGTTTCAGAGATTTAGTCCGTTATTGTTATGGGGAGAAGCATGGTATGTAGTGACATTTCACTTGTATGTTAATAAATAAAGCTTGCCTGAGCTGGGCGATGGTGGCGCACGCCTTTAATCCCAGCACTAGGGAGGCAGAGGCAGGCGGATCTCTGTGAGTTCGAGACCAGCCTGGTCTACAAAGCTAGTTACAGGACAGGCTCCAAAGCCACAGAAAAACCCTGTCTCGAAAAACCAAAAAAAATAAAATAAATAAATAAATAAATAAAGCTTGCCTGAAGATGAGAGAGTAAAACAGCTGCCCTGGCCACCCTTTCAGATCAGGCAGTGGTGACACACACTTTTCATTCTAGTAGCCACACTAGTTTGCCATAGAAACCGGGCAGTAGGGGTGCTCGCCTTTAATCCCAACACGAGAGAGGAATATAAGATGGGAGAAGACAGCTATCAGTCAGTCTCATTCTGAAGATTCCTGGAGGCAGGATCACCATTTTCAGACTGAGGTAGAGGTAAGAGTCAGAAGGTAAGAGCCAGTGACTGGTTGCTTTGCTTTTATAGTGTTCGGGTTGAACCCCAATATCTGTCTCTAGGTTTTTATTATTCATACTGCAATGGCAGAATGCAGGCAGATATGGAGGAAATGAGAGGTCTACGTCTTTACCCACAGGCAGCAGGAAAAAGACTGCCACACTGGGCACGGATTGAGCATATACGGGACCTCAAAGCCTGCCTGTTGTGGAATATTCGCTGAAGGTGTGTTTCATTCATTTATGCTACGGAGTATTTGCTTAATGATGCAAAAACGTCCTGCGTTCTTTTATGTTGCATTTGTTTAACTATGGAGCTGTGTTATTTGCCTGCATGAAACACCTGATTGTTTTAATAAAGAGCCAAGCAGCCGATACCACGGCAGGAGAAAGGATAGATGGGACTGGCAGGCAGAGAAATAAATATGAGGAGAAATCTGGGAGGAAAGGATCAAGGATTGAGGATTGAGAGGAGGAGGAGGACTCCAGGGACCAATCACACAGCTACACAACCAAAGAAAGGTATATGGAATAAAGATAAAAGCCCAGAGGCAAAAAGTAGTTGGTATAATTTAAGCTAAGAAAAGCTGGCAAGAAACAAGCCATGCTAAGGCCAGGCGTTCATAAGTAAGACTAAACCTCCATGTGTATTTATTTGGGAGCTGGATGGCAGGACCCCAAAGAGCAAAGAGTAAAACAAACAAACAAACAAGCAAACAAACTCTATTTTGGTGTCCAAGGTGGTACTCAAATATCTTTAGGGCCTGAGAAGACTGGGGAAAAGAAAAAGAAAAAGAGGATAAGGCTTCTTTAAGAGTTTGTGCCAGACAGTGAGCCCTTGAACATCCATAGGAACAAAAAACTAAGTATACATACACGTTCCTACTCGTGTTTAAGGTATTGTACCTATGCAATTTACTTTAAAATGTAAGGTAAAATTATAGTTTTGGAAAGCTATTATTATAAACTATTTAAGATAATCAAGAAACACAGGTCAGCAGTGAGTCATCTGTAATAATCAAATTTGTAGATCTGTTAGGTATGTTTCCAACAGAGATATATTTTAGATAGATAAATAATCTTCAGACACTTCAAAGACCTATAAAATATGCCATTTAAAAGGTGAGACAGTCCTTCAAAGTTCCTGCTTCACTGAAAAACCTAACAGATATTCTAGGCCGATAGGCTGAAGATGGATGCCCCTGCATTGCGAAGGAACTGTGGGTGACTCTCCGGGCAGCCAGATGTCTGTGTTGTTAGGTAATATCACACCCTTCTGGGTTCTTTGGTGAAGTTAAAGACTAATTTGAGTTGCAAGTTGCAGTTTTCCTTAGTTATGATACAAAGTGATTTAAGTATTAAACTTTGGACTCACAAAGGGAAACTGTGAAATATTAGTTGAAGATGTGCTGCATTTATTTGTGCTGTCCACGGCATATTTGTTTAATAATGCAAAGATGTGTTACATTCTTTTATGTTGTCTTTGTTTACTTTTGTGGAGTTGTGTTACTTTGCCTATCTAAAACAACTGATTGGTCTAGCAAAGACCTGAGCAGCTAATAGCAAGGCAGGAGAAAAAAATAGGCAGGGCTATCAGACAGAATAATTAGAAGAAGAAAAGGAGAAGAAGGAGCAAGAAAAGGAGGAGAAGAGAATGCTAGGGACCAGCCACCCAACCAAACAGTCAAACATGGAATAAGAAGGAAAGAAAAAAAACATACAGAAATAGAAAAAGGTAAAAACCCAGAGGCAAAAGGTAGATGGAATAATTTAAGAAAAACTAGCTAGAAGCAAGCCAAACTAAGGCCAGGCGTGCATAAGTAAGAAAAGTCTCTGTGTATTCATTTTGGAGCTGGGTGGCAGGCCCCCAAAGGGCAAAGAAAAAATAAAACGCTACATCTAGCCAGTACCAGGTTTATCTCACACCACAGAAAAAAAACGAGTCAGTGTGAGGTACATTGCTTTGTGGCGAGATTCTTCCACATACACAAGGCTTCTTCAGGTCTTTGTTCTCTGTGCTGTCCTGGGCACTCATCACCCAAGTGTCTTTGGCACATAGACTTGAAGTAGACAAGATGACCAGAAAGTCATGCAGAGAAATGAGAATGGCTCTAGAACAAGCTCTGAGCCGTGGATGGAGATAACTTCTTCAGAATGGCCGAAAAGTGGGCAGCATCAGGAAAAAAACCAAAAACATAAACAAAAACTTTGCACACTCACAAGAGAAGCCGAATCCTAGAGATTGGGAAGAGAGGTGTTTTCCAGGCAGGGAAAAAGGGGAATGGGCATTTGCATAAAGGGACCAGCATCCCCAAAGACATTGCAGGGGATAAAAGAGGCAGCATGCTCTTCATCAGATGGCAAGAAGGATAGAGCCAAGCAATGCAATATTTGTATGTGAGAGAGTCACACACACACACACACACATACACACACACACACACACACACACACACACACACACTGCTGTGCGTATAGTCTGATAGGTTAGGAGGCCAGAGAAGAATTCGGGTGTCAGGTCATTAAATCTTATACAAAGCATATGATATTACAGAAGGGGAAAAGGGATTTGACAATGGTGTGGGATTCCTGGAAACCAGCTAATCAGGGTAAGCTTTAGATACCTGCAAGACCAAAAGAAAAAAAGGACACACACACACACACACACACACACACACACAGAGAGAGAGAGAGAGAGAGAGAGACTCCACATTTTTTGATGTGAATGTTTTTTGCTATTTTTTGTTTTGTAAGATGAGACTGGACTGGACTTTGGAAGACTCTCAGACTACATAGTTTGCAGGGAGCAGGAGGGGGACAAGTTGACATGGATATGTATTAGTCTGGAAGCTCCAGGACGTCATGGGATATGTGGGGTAAATAGCAGGTAATCCACAAGTACCCCACTCTCTCACCCTCATCTTCACCGAGATATGAATGACAAATAAAAATTATAGGCATTTAAGGCATACTGTGTGGTGTTTAACACATACATTGTAAGTGATCACCATAATCGAGATAATTAACGTATCTCTCAACTCATACATGTGACCTTTTCCCCTGCCTGATAAGAACACGTACGGAAAGCTTCCCTTATGCATCATTATCCCCTATGGATGCAATGCTGTACACAAGGCCTCTAGAGCTGTAGAACTCAGTAACCCATCCCTGCGAATCTGTATGTTGAACAAATCCCTCTTCTCCTTCCCCCTCAGCATGCGGCCGCCATCATACGCTCTGCTGTCTATTACTGTGAATGTGGTTCTTTTCAGAGTCACACATAGTGAGATGTTTCCCTTAGCATAGTGATGTCTTTCAGGTTAGTCATTGGTCGCAAATGGCAAGATTTCCTCCTTTTTTGGACTCTGAACAATGTTCTAGGTCTTGGTTCTTGCAAGTTATGCTTCAGTGAACAAGGGGGTGTCAGTAGATAGTGATTTTATTCTTTGGAATGAATATCCAGATGTGAGATTACTGGATCATATAGCACTTCTAATTTGTATATTTTTGGGGGCAATCTTTAGCATTTTTTTCATAATGACTATATTAATTTCCCTTCCCACCAATAGAGGACAAGGTTCCCTTTTCTCCACACCCTTGCTAGTGCTTGCAATCTTTTGACTTTTTGATAATTGCAGTCCTAACAGGCATGAGCTGGCAGCTTTTGGGGGTTTTGATTTGCAGTTTCTCTGATGATCAGTGACGCTGAGTGTCTTCTCACATCCCTGCTGGCCGTACTTGAACAATCCAAACCAGCAGTTCAAAGCGTGCCAGTCCCTCATCAACTCATCATATTCACCGCAATTCCCTAGCCCAGCGTGGAATTCACGCAAATAAATAGATGGTAGTGACCCAGTGTAATCAGGGCCCAGAACTTTGAAGATATCCAAGAGGGTGGGGTGGCGGAAACACCCAAGATAGTTTTGGGAGATCTGGGCGGGCTTCTTATAGAAGCCGGATTGTGTAGGAGCTGTCGATCCTCAGATGAATAAGGCATAGTTTCTCCTAGAGTAGGTGGGGACACACACTAACAAAGGCAATGCCATTAGACACAGAACTGTAGTAGACTCCCGTCTCTCTCTCTCTCTCTCTCTCTCTCTCTCTCTCTCTCTCTCTCTCTCTCTCTCTCTCTCTCTCTCTCTCTCTCTCTCTCTCCATATATATATTGTATCTTTCTTTAGTTGAAAAAGAATGTTCTCCTGCTCAAATTTGCCCTTTTTAAAGCTGAGCTATCTAGAAGATTGTCTGCCAGAACCCCAAAGTGGCAGGGAGCCACCTTGCTGGGTGCAAACCCTGGGACTTTAAATAGTGGGTGCACATTCCTGCCTGACCAAACAAAATCCAGTGAGTCCTGGTGACAGGTGGTTTATGACTGTAGATTCGCTTCCCAGTGGCATCCATCAGTCCTCTCCCTCTGCTTTCCTGGTTTATTTCCCTTCACGCTGGAGCAAACCCATGCCGAGACAAGATACCTGCATGAATTAGGGGCCCTGACGAGGGAGGAGAAACATGCTTCTTGTATGGGATGGTGGGAGGCAGAAAGAAATCCAATGTACCAAAACAGAAAGTGACCCTCAGGCAAACACTTTGTGAACCGCTGAGAGTAACAGACGACTCTCAGCAGCGGGAACTGGGGGAGCAACAATCGCAGGATCGCGGTTTCCACATTTCCTTCTCCCCGCTTCCATAGGTTTCCACATTTCCTTCTCCCCGCTTCCATAGGCCCCGGTTTCACTGGCCGCGCCGCTCCCTCCAAGCTGCAGCCCTGGTCAAGGCCGGGGGGGGCGTGTCCGAGGGGCGGTGCCGCGTGGAGAAGAGGAATATTTTAAAAGGTAATTAGCATCCTCTGATTCCACTGGCTCTTACACCGCCCTGTTTTGCATATGCCCGCCCTCTGTCTGCCAGGGTTTGCTGGGGCTCAGCAGGGTTTTGCAGCCGCTTGGCTACGGCGTTGTAGTGCGGGGCGGGAGCTCAGGGAGCCGCGGCCCGGATCCCGGAGCCGGGAGCCCGCTGCCCGCCGAGCTGCGGCGGCGGTATCTGGGGCGATCTCGGTTCTAGCGACACCGTGGCCAGCACTCAGAGGCTTCTGCGTCCGTTCAGTTCCAGGGAGGAGCGGGCCAGACACTTTAATTTTGGATGAAAGACGTGAGTCCTGGCAGGAGCTTCTCTCCCGGCCTGGCTTGCGGTTCAGTGCACCCCAGCTCTGGCCCCGACTCCAAAAGACGACTTCAGTCTCTGTCGTGTATCTTTCAGTGGTGACGCCTGTGGGAGGCAGGCGAAAGTAGTGGCACTTGCTGGCAACGCCAGGTGGGAAAGTGAGCCTAGGCGACGGGGAGTCGTTTTGTCGTCCCTGTGGCCCCCGGTGCCCACAGCGCCTTGCCTTTCCTTCCCCTCGGCTCCCCATCGGCCGCAGCATGAAGTGGCGCAGCGATGGCCAGGAGAGGTAAGAAGCCGGTGGTGCGAACGCTGGAGGATCTGACGCTTGACTCGGGTTATGGTGGTGCGGCGGACTCTGTGCGCTCCTCCAACTTGTCTCTGTGCTGTTCTGACTCTCACCCGGCGTCCCCGTATGGCGGGAGCTGCTGGCCGCCTCTAGCTGACTCCATGCACAGCCGGCACAACAGCTTTGACACCGTCAACACTGCCCTGGTGGAAGACTCCGAGGGGCTGGACTGCGCCGGCCAGCACTGCTCGCGGCTGCTGCCGGACCTCGACGAGGTCCCCTGGACCCTCCAGGAACTGGAGTTGCTGCTGCTGCGCTCGCGGGATCCCCGGGCAGGCCCAGCGGCCCCCGGCAGTCTGCCCAAGGACGCACTGGCCAAGTTCTCGATGCTGGTAAGCAGGGCTCTGGTGCGCATCGCCAAAGAGGCGCAGCGCCTGAGCCTGCGCTTCGCCAAGTGCACTAAGTATGAGATCCAGAGCGCCATGGAGATTGTGCTGTCCTGGGGCCTGGCGGCGCACTGCACTGCTGCCGCGCTGGCCGCGCTGTCCCTCTACAACATGAGCAGCGCAGGCGGCGACCGCTTAGGCCGTGGCAAGTCGGCGCGCTGCGGCCTCACCTTCTCCGTGGGCCGCGTGTACCGCTGGATGGTGGACAGCCGCGTGGCGCTGCGCATCCACGAGCATGCGGCCATCTACCTGACGGCCTGTATGGAGAGCCTCTTCCGGGACATCTACACGCGGGTGTTGGCCTCCGGGCTACCCCGTAGCTGTAGCGGCCCCTGCACTGGCTCCAGCTCGGGTTCTGGCCCAGGCACCGGCTCAGGCCCGGGTGCTGCCCCTGCCGCGGATAAGGAGCGCGAGACGCCTGGAGGGGGAGCGGCGAGCGGTGGCCCTTGTAGCGCAGCTAGCAGCGCCAGCGGGGGCAGTAGCTGTTGCGCCCCGCCAGCTACGGCGGCGGCCGTAGTCCCTCCGGCCACAGCCACGGCCCCCGCCGCGGCTGCCGCCGTCGCCAACCATCACCACCACCACCATACGCTTCACGAAGCGCCCAAATTCACCGTAGAGACCCTGGAGCACACGGTCAACAACGACTCGGAAATCTGGGGGCTGCTGCAGCCCTACCAGCACCTCATCTGTGGGAAGAACGCCAGCGGTAAGTGGCTGCACCGATGCCCCCCTTCTGTCACCCAACTCAATCAACTTCGGGTTTAAGTTTGTCTAGTGTCCCCCACCCCCTCCCGCGTCTCTCTGGCCACTCGCGCAGTCCGCAGTCTTTGAGGTGGTGGCCAGGCTGGCTAGAAACCCGCAGGTTCATTCCTGAGCTTGGGCTCCGCGTAGTTTACACCGGTAATAAAAGTCACCGAGCACACAGGGTTCCGCCCCCCTGTGCAGGGCCAGGAGATGGCTGCCTCCCGCAGCACGCGAGCAAAATCCACTACCCTTTTTATTTTTACACATAATTTAGTATGTTGTTTTATTCGGGTCAGGCTTGAGAAATATCTTCTAGAACCCTGGTTTGATTTAGAAGGTGCCACATTCCAGTGCCACATTCGAGTTTGGTTACGATCTGGAGGAGGTGCGTTCGCTTCTCTGCCTTCTCTGCCATGCAGTTCTCTCCCTTGCCCCAGGCCTTCTGGGGTCGCTGTAGGTGCGCTGGGAAGGCATGGCTAGCTGGCTGTGGCGAAGGTGGAAGGGTAGAGGTAGAGCTGGGTGGGCCTAAAAATGTCGAGGGAGGTGTATGTATGTGGTGGTGGTTGTGGGCCGGTGACACTGCATAGCTCCAAGTTTCCAGAGCAGTTTCTGAGCCCTGGAACCCAGAGCTGGGAGGAGGTGGGAAGACCTGAGACAAGGCCATGAATTCCAATTTCCCCACTCTGGCAGGCGATTTACATCTATCACTTGGTGGGTGAAGGAGCACCACCAAGGACCCGGGCAAGAGGGAGGGGTTATCAGCTAAAGATATCCTTTTCCTCGAGGTTCTGAAATCCCTCCCCGCATCGTGCCCCACTGGAGGGCGCTGGGTGGGTTTGAACCTTTGGTCCTGGCAGCAGAGGAGGTGGTACTGGGGCGTTTGTTTTCCGGGGCTCCTGCTGGCGGTCCCTGTCTGAGAAGCCTGAGCTAGACACTTCAAAGCTTCAGTTTTCCACAGGAAATGGTAGAAGAGTAACTGGAGACTCTAAAAGAGAAATAAAACTTTGCTACATATTCCAGGCGGTTTGGCTCGGGGTTGCGTGGTCGGAGCGAAAAAGCAGCCTTTCTGGGTAGATTTCATTCATGTTGCAGCCTGTCTGTTTCCTCCAAGCCGTAGGAAAGACGTATCTGGCCTGGCTTGACTTCTTGGGTGCCAACAGTGCGTGTGTGGGTGTGCCCACGCATGTGTGTGCAAGTGCCTTGTGAGTGTGCAAAGGAACGAGCCAGCAGGCTCCTGAGGCATAAAGCTCCAGCTGCAACCGTTTGTAAATTTACTCTGATGAACTCTGTAGATCTCCTCACCTGCATGTGATCATAGTGGGGGAGGGGAAGAAAAGAGCTACTCCGGCACACATGTGTGTGCGCGCGTGTGTGAGCTTGTGCACGATGGGGGAGGGGCCCTGATCCTGGAGATTCTTCGACTTCTCTGCCAGAGCCCTTCCCCCTCTGTTGCCCTAAGCCATATTCCCCAGAGTACACAGACACGTACAGACGTGCACAGACACAGGCACACGTGGCGAGCACACAGGACGTCCCTCTGAGAACGGTGACATCTGGTGACAAAGCCTGAGATTTCCTGTGTGCTTTTTCAGAATCGGGCATCCACCTGCAAACCCCCGAGTTTTAAATTGTTCTTTGTTTGGAAGACTACCCTCACTCAGAAAGCACAGACTTGCTTAGTCTTACTCCCCCTATAGTGCCCCCTCCCCCAGTCATCCCTTAACCAGAGTTACCTCAGCACTACAACTCCTTCCTTGCTTCCTCTTGGGTTTTTTTTTCTCCCTCGATTTTCTTTTCTGGGGAGTGGGGGGATTCACATCCCACTTCGCCACCCCGAGGAAGCCCTAGGCTGCAAACACTTGCATCCTGTCCCACCTCTGTCTGTCCTTCTCCTAAACTGGGACTTGGGGTGACTTTGCTGGGCCCCAGCCCACTTGTCTGCAGAATGCAGGTTTCAATAAACAATGTACCCCCAGCTTCCTCACAGCTCTGTCAGAAGCCAATCTTTTTCCAAATGGATTTTACTTTTAGGATCTTTAACCTCTTTTAAAGAACACCATTTATGTTTCTCCCTTTTTTGAGTAAGGCTAATTTAAGGAGAGAGAAACCCACAGGGTTGGTTTTGGGCAGGGTGAATGAGTGGCGGCTGGGCCTTGAAGCCATCACAGACTTCCCCACACCACACATCTTAACTTCTGGGGCTCAGGGCTCTTCCTTCTGCCCTTTCTGGCCCAAGACATACTGGTATTTCATCCTGATCTCTTAATCTCTCCATGGGCTTGTTCAAAATGGCCAGGCATGCATACAGAAGAGCTAAGAAATGAGTGATTAATGTTTCAGGCATCCAAAACATAGCCTGAACATCAAGCCTGTTTCTCCAGCTGTTTTGTGTGGCAGCCTGTCTGATATGCAAGCCTGACTGAGGACCACACACCTTCCATAACAGATTTTTCCCTCTTTTGACTCACTAACATCACTTATTTGTTCATTTGTGGATTCATCTGTTCTTCAATATTTATTGAACAGTTTTTAAATGCCAGGGAATGAGCAGACACTGGGTAAAAGGCAAAAACAGCCAACCCATTCCCAGGATCATTTCTTACATATTGATCTTCTGCGTTCCTTTTGTCTAGTACTACCGTCAGGGATGTAGCTCAGTTGATGGACCGCTTGCCTAGCATGTGCGGAGCTCTGGGTTCAATCCCTAGCACTGAATAAGCATCTTAGGCATGTCATACTAGCAGGCAGAAGTGGAGATAGAAAAATGAGACGTTCAAGACCATCCTCAGCTGCATAGCAAAGTTTGAGGCCAGTCTGGGATGCATGACACCTTGCCTCAAACAAATAAACAAAATGTACTACTGCCATCTTCCTTGTGCAGTGCAAGAAACTGAGGCACAGATGGAGTTTTAGTGTATTGCTTGTTTGACTCAGATGGCCTACTTCAGAGTCCATACTCTTAACCGCTGTGCATATGTGACCAGGTGCAGGTGAGTGTGCCCTGCCTTCAGGCCAGCCAACTTCATTATCCACACAGTTGAGCACTAACCCCAGACAATTTGCTGTTCTTTTTGTTACCACTTACACCCCTTTCAGACCTGACATCTGAATTGGCAGTACTGAATATGTGTTTTTTACATCTTCTAAGCCAAAGGGAGAACCCAATACACAGTCAGAACTTACTTGACGTCTGTTCGAGCAAGCTGTTGTACTATATTGTACAGCGATGTCCTCAAAGAAGCTAGCTGCCTTTGAGCTTCTTGAATTTCATTCTTAATTATTAAGTGTGTGTGTGTGTGTGTGTGTGTGTAAGTGTGCCATGCTGCCCATGCAGAGGTCATTGTGAGTGAAAAAAAGAAATAAAAAGGAAGATATAACTGTTCTTAGGTATAGTGGAGGTTTATGGTAGATATGAAGGAGAGCATAGTCAAAGGCAGGGACAAAAATTTCTGGGATAGTCCAGAGTGGACAATCCCCTGAACTGACCCATGTGAGGAGAGCGGGGAGGAAAGGGGGAGACTGTAAGCGCCTTTAGTAGAGATGCCCAGACCGGTATTGCCGGCCAGAGTCCCCAACATTTCTCCCTTTTGTTTTCCTATAAAAGGTAAGGAGTTAGGAAAGGGTGACTGGTGAGGGTCCTGGCTTTTAGACTGTTTTTTCCTATCTGGGGAAAGGGCAGTCCAACCCCTGGAGTGAATGCCAGTCATACCCTGCAACAGGTAGGGACTGAGGGATGCTGGGAGAACCTGGCAGCCAGGTCCGCTTGGATATGTAAATAGACCCCCCAGTTAGCCATTTCTTTTGAGTTTGAGACCTAAAATCCCAGCCTTCTTGTTGATAATAAATGATAAGGAACAACACAATCTTTTCTGTGACAACTTCTTGTTGACATTGGGGCATCATTTTGGGGAGAAATTCCAAGAAAGCAGGAAAGCTGATCAAGGCGGGGATGAGAGAGAGATAGGAGTGAAGGCCCTTCGCTTGTAGTCCAGGCTTGCGGGACCATCTGGGACCAGGTGCCTTGGAACAGTTTGGGACCAGCCTCTTTGGAGCCATGTAGGATGCAGATTTCACAGGAATGGCAACTTTGGAGCAGTTTTCAATCTAAAACAGTGGAAATCAGAAGACCCTTCTGAGGGTCAGTTCACTTCTTCCACCATGTCTGTCCTGGGGATCAGGCTGGGGTCCTCAGGCTTGGTGGCAAGCACCTCTACCCTCTGAGCCATCTTGCTAGGCTCAAACCCTCGTTTGAAAGTTTTTCGGCTTCGTCCCACACTGCCACTTCTGCAACAGCCTCTCTGTCATATTTGGGTACTAAACTGCCAAGGCTGGGGAAGCACAAAACTAGGAGGACTGGGTTCAGAAAAAAACGAAAACTACAGGGGGTGGGAGGCAGCATTAAGTGGGCGGGGCTTGGGTCCAGCTCCGCTGGGCGGGGCTTGGAGCGTGATCTTTGTGGTGCTGTAAAAACTCTTTAGATCTAGGTTTTCTTGTGTTAATTTTTAGTGTTTTGAAGAGCCTGAGACCCCAGGGACTGGCGGAGTTTTTGTGGGGTGTGTACATTTGATTTGATCCATTGCACTGGCACTGAAAACAGGGAGGAGGCAGAAGGCTTTTGTCATGCCTTAGTCACTGCATCTTAAATGCCGCCAGAGAAACCACTCAACCTCCTAGTTCACCAATGATCTGCCCTCTTCCCTAAGAGGCTACAACTCCTTCTCTACTCCTGCTCATCCACAGCGTTCTTCTAGTGCCCCTTCGGAATGCCTGGCACCTCTGCAGATACTTTCTCCTACTTGTTGAGTGAATGCATATAGTCAGCTCCTTCAGCCTTTAGGATGGCAAACTTAGCCACCAGCCTTTGTAAGGGCGGTTGCTATGGGATCAGCCTCCAATGTCACCTCTTGGGTTTGGAATCCAAGGCTGCTGTTTTCCAATTGTTTGTATACCTACTTCAGGAATTGGCTTCTGACCATAACTTCATGACTCCTTGAAAAAAAAAAAAAGATGTCTTCAGGAAACCTACTGAGTGATAGAAATGTCTCTTATGTTGATAGAGGTATCTATCTATACTTGTCCACATGTCTCCCATCATGAAATTTAGCTTCACACATTCCTCTGTATTGTAAGATACCCTGCAAGGGGGGGGGGGGGGAGAAGGCATGCCCTCCACAAAAGCCACAGGGATCCTTGCATGAAATTTTGATATACACTCAGAAAATTCTTCAGGGAAGGCTGGAAGAGGTGGTATAGTTTGACCCAAGCAGGAAAGGATTTTCTGCTTAGAAACATCCAGTCTCCAGTCTTGGTTCCTGTGTCTTCTAGATGGTAAATTATTGTGATAATTTTTTTTGTGTGTGTGTGTCCATGTTATGAGGATCACATAAAGAAAGAGAAACACACATTTACAAAACCAAAAGAAATGCAAACCTACCATGGAGGACAATTACAGGATTAGCTCCGATGATCTGGGCTGCAAAGGTGCCAGCTTTATGGGAGGCACTTCCCAGTAACAAGTTCCTTTTAGAAGCAGGTTATTCAGGATGCTGCTAGCAATACTTTGGGGTTCTGCACAGTCTCTTTTCTCTCAGGGATACCCAGTCACTTTGTAAACATTAATTAACGTGAGCCCTTACCTCAGCAGCACTGGTGAGGTGAGTTGGTTGGCTTGTAGGTCCTTTGCCTTGTGGACGCTGAGCCTGCACTAAATGCTTGCTCAGCAGTTTTCCTGGAATGGAGCTGGTTGCGCTATGTTGCACCGTGGCTCTTCTGCTTCACGCCGTGGCTCTTCGGTGTTGCGCTGTGGCTCTTTTGAACAAAATGTCTCATGAGGAACTTGGTGTCTTCAGGGAGGCAGCGAAACTCTCCAGAACCCTTCCGTGCCCTGCCTTTGGACTCAGAGCACATTTTTAATTAAATGGCTCTTTGTAAATTAAAGCTAGGAATTTGGGTCAGTAGAGGGTTATTTGATTTTCTGTGCAGGCGCATCAGTTCCTTGTTGGGGTGTTTGCAAGTCCTGAAACATCATAATGACGGCCTACTAAGACAATGAGGGATCAGTTGGAGATCTGAGGTCACAGGTGGGGTGCTGATTACCTCTGAGTTGGAAGAGGGCTCTTGAGTCTAAGTCTGTTGCTAACTGCAACCTTGGACCAGATAACAAGTTCATCTATAAAATGGCTCTGATTATCATTCACCTGTATCTGACTCTGGGGTCGGACATCCCTGTCAGCCCAAGGTTTCCTATCTGTAAAATGGGTATTTACTGCAGGAATAATAGCTACATTTCCAATGCTTATTATGAGACAGGCACTGTTTTTAATGACTTCTATGTGTTATAATTGTTACAATCACATCAGTTGATATAAGAGACAATCTCCAAATCTCAGTCGAAGGTCATTCTTCTTCTCTTAAACTCTGATTGGGTGAAATGTGGGCTGGAGGAACTCAAGAGTATCATTTAGGTACCAAGGCCTGGCTGATAAGGAGTTTTTGCTTTGTGTTATCTTCACTGTGTCGCACCTCCTTTCCATTCATCCAGCCGACAGACAAATGAAACCTGGCAAAACAAGGGGCTTAAGAAAGCCATTTACAAGCCGGGTGGTGGTGGCACACGCCTTTAATCCCAGCACTCGGGAGGCAGAGGCAGGCGGATCTCTGTGAGTTCGAGACCAGCCTGGTCTACAAGAGCTAGTTCCAGGACAGGCTCCAAAACCACAAAGAAACCCTGTCTCGAAAAACAAAAAACAAAAAAAAAAAAAAAAAAAGAAATCTATTTACAGGACAAGTCACCTTGTTCATGTATCAGTAGTCATATTTATCTACATCTGTCTTGTTACCACACACACACACACACACACACACATATGTCTTTGTGTCATTTTTTTCTCTCTGACCATTGTTCTTGACTTGGTATTTAAGAACTTTGAATGAGTCTCAGACCCATTCACTACTTTTAATGGGATTATTCATGATTTAGGGACCTGTAGCCAAGGTGATATATTACCTAACTATCTATAGTCACACAGCATATTACAACATGGTGGGATACTCACAGTGAAACTCTCTCTTAGCAAAGGGACTAGTGAGAGACACATGGCAGGATCTGGTCCTTAGTAGTCATGAGAGCTTGTCAACTAAGCCCTGTGTGCATGACCATGGCTAACATTTTTAGATTAGGCCTAGATTCTACCCTCTGGGAAGAATTTGCTGGTTCATTGTTCTCCCCATTCCCAGCTCTATCCAGCGTGAAGGGTTTTTTTTTTCCCCTTTATTCTTCTTGGCCACACTCAAAGTGAGTCCTGCAATGTATTGCCACTTTAAAGGCTCTAAATCTTTTGTAATATAGCTTTTTACCTAGAACTTTTGGATATCAAGGATTATTTTCATTGCTTTAGCAATAAGACCTTTTAAACCCCAAGCTTAGAGATTTCCTCCAGTGCAATTTAGAGGGATTGTCATTGTATTCATCAGCTTTGAGTCACCATGCTGAAATGCATGAAGCAACTACATTTACAAAGAAAAAAGGTTCATTTAACTCAAAGTCATGGTGCCTGATTCGCCTCTCTTCCGTCAAAGATTCTACGGAAATTGCCATTGCAGCTGTCAGTGATTAAAGTTCCTGCTGGAGTGGGGTCGCCTTTTAAGTCAAGGGTAGAGAGGGAAGTGGAACTAAATTTGGGCTTTTAAACATCCTTCTTAAGTGAACTACCAAATAGTCACTCAACCACCTTCCAAAGACACCTCCACAGTGACTCAAAGTTCACCAACTAGGTCCCACTTCTCAGAAGTACCATCTTGGGAATCCAGGATTTAATCACAATGAGCCCTCGGTGGATGTTCAGACCACTCCCAGCAGACATCTAGAGTGTTAGCAGCCTCACTCAAGAGTTATTTCCTGGACCAGATCTTACAGCCTGGTCATGCTTTGCTTCTTTACCCTCTATTTCCTTTTCTTTCTCAAATTCATGGCAAGCACATTGACGCTATTAAGCTTATGGGGTACTATAATCTTGTACTTATTTCAGTTACAAGTCCTCTTAACCTTTTCTCTCATTGTTTGGGAGTCTAGAAATTATTTTCTTTTTCACCTCTCCATGATTCCTTTCTGATTTGACTTGCAAACTGGATTACTTGTGCCCCAGCTAATAACTGCCGAACTCAAGAGTTTATCATCACGGTCTATTGCCATAATCTCCCCTAACCTCTTTCTACAGAGCTACAGCTCACTGGATATCAGTCCTGATGTCTAAATTACCGCAGATGACAGCTGAATCAAACATCTTACCACTGCATACATAACACGGGACTCCAGTGTTCTGCCTTCTAATCACGTCACATATATTAAGCACCTCCCTTATGGTAACTATTTCTATGTTAGTTAGAGTAAGACTAATTGATGTAGCAGGTAAATCCTGATATCTTAGTGGCAGAACACAACACAGTTGTTTCCTGGACTGAGAGTGTAGCTCAGTGGTGGTGCATTTGCCTAAACATGCACAATACTATATTGATCTTTGGCACTGCAAAAATCAACAACAAATTTTGTTTTCTTTTTCATATAGACTCCAGCTGATAGGAGGAGTAAGAAAGACAAAGTTGCCGGGCGATGGTGGCGCACGCCTTTAATCCCAGCACTCGGGAGGCAGAGGCAGGCGGATCTCTGTGAGTTCGAGACCAGCCTGGTCTACCGAGCTAGCTCCAGGACAGGCTCCAAAGCCACAGAGAAACCCTGTCTCAAAAAACCAAAAAACCAAAAAAAAAAAAAAAAAAAAGAAAGACAAAGTTGTTGCATGAGAGGTTTTTGTGGGGCCGTTCTGGGCATGCGTATGTCAGTCCCAATGACCACTACTCTGACACGTGGTCTTAACTAGATGCAAAGAGGCTGGGAGTTACGGATTCTTGATAAGCAGCGAATGGCCCCAACCCCAACCTTGTGCTCTTTAGATATCTAGACACTTCAATACCTGTAGGGAGGTGTTAGTATCAACACTCTTTTGCGGATTGGGAAGTTGAGGAACAGAAAGTTTAATGACTTTGTCTAAGGTGACATGACTTGCATGTGACCAGGCCACATTTGTACGTCAGTCTCTCTGTTCTTCCTTAAGTATGTGAAGATCAATGTGTTATCGTAAATATGAGATGTTTATCCTGCTCTCTCTTCCACGACACACATTTAACAGCTGCCATCTTTATCTTTATGACTGATGGTGTCTTCCTGTGCAGCAAGTGGTGTGGATTACAGTGATGAAGCTCTCAGACATGGGAGAAATACAAGGTTTCAGGGACTCGGATACCAAGAAATTCTGGAAAATTGAACCTTTACTCCTCTGACATTCCTTGCATTTTGTTCGCAGAGAGGGCTGCCACTTGCTGGACCAGGTGCTAGTCTAGGCTTTCCACATCTTCTGTGTGACCCCATTTCATCTGCTCACAGATCTTGTGAAATGAGTGTTTCTGGGGAGAAAACTAAGGCTTTACCAAGTTCAGCCACTGGTGTGTGTTGCCCCAATACTATAAGTAAGAGGTTTGGAGTTTGGGCTCCAGAGTCTGGGCTTTGAGCTGCTACAACCCAGTGGAGAGATAAGAATCCCAGGGAACACTAAGAGGCCCCCAGAAAAAGACCCTTGGCATAGCCAACAGGGCATGTCTTCCTTTGGCACCAGTATCTACCCTGATGACCAACATATGGGCGCACAGGACAGTGCTATAACCCAAGTCAGTGTCCTTCTCCATGGCCTCTCAGAGGGTCACTGCTAGCTTTTGATCAGATCACAGTGTAACCTCAGCCAAGGCCCAGGGGCAGAGGCTCGCTCACTATCTCTAAAGGATGCTCTTTGCATACTCTGCATTAAGGACCTTATACCACTTCACACGCAGAACCGAAAGCACGGGTCTGCGGCACACGAAGTGAGTTCAATCCACTCTCCGGTGGTGGAAGCTGAACCTTGTCTTCCCCAAGAACCACAGAACTGGGTTAGGGGGACAAAGGAACAAATTCTGCCTTTAATCTTTTCCAGACTCAGTTCCCACAGCTGTGGCGTGAGGATAATGGTAGTTCCCCATCATAGGCTGTTGTTGGGAGGACTGAACAAGTGGCTTCATGTAAAAGTAGAATAGTGTTGGGTGCCACAATAAATACCTAATGGGGTGGCTATTATTTTTAAATGCCCATGTAGTCCCAGACTCCTTGCTCCCAGAACCCTGTCTCATTGGGTGAAAAATTTTAAATAGTGTACAAGCAACCAGGCTCAACACTTACTGACTGAGAAACTGGGTAAGTCATCTAGACTCTCCATGACTGTCTTCTCTTGAGACTATCATGAAGCATAACCCCTGCCATGCACAAATTGATGACTTTATTCTGTTCCTTATGGCTGTTTCCACAGGTGCTGTCTTAGATATTAGGCAACCTGGTCCCTGCCTTCCTGGGGCTTCCAAGTTTGTGATAAACTTATTCACTGGAATAGTAATACAGGTGTGAATTTGCATCTTGGCTCCTGATACAACAGAGAGATTCCATTGAGTTGTGAGTCTCTGCTGAAGCTGATATGTTTGGGAGCATGGAGGGGGTGGCCTCTGTAAGGAAAGCAAAGCTTAAGCAACGCTTAAGCAAGTCCAGTTTGGTGGAGAGGGGAAGAGTATCCTGTATATGTAAGTAACACGTGCAAAAGGCCTGTGGCAGAGGGGAGCCTCCAGGAAGGAAGAGGAGCCTGTGTGGCTGGGATGGGAAAAAAGAAGATTGAAGGGAGACAGGGAATAGTTAGACAAAGCATCTGCCAAATTAAGTCTCTCTTGGGATCCCTGGAGAGCCTCCAAAAGCTCTCTCTCTCTGTCTGTCTCTCTCTCATCCATCTTCATATATGTGCATGTGTGTTCAGATGATCATGTGTGCACCTATTTATGGAGCTCAGAAGTCAATGTCTAGTGTCTTCCTCCATCCCTCTCCACCTTATGTTTTGAGGTAGAGTCTCTCACTGACCCTGGAGCTCACTGATCCAGTTAGGCTGGCTCCAGAGAACCTCCTGTTTAAGCCTACTTCCCTGACCCCAGTGCTTAAGTGCTTAGGCCTTACAGAGAATCATACTTGGATATGTCTGTGGGTTCTGGGGATCTGAACGTGAGTCTTTATGTATCAGATACTTTACGCAGACCTTGGGAAGCCCTTTAGGAGAAAGTCTGTGATTAAATACTTATTGTAAAAAGTTCGTGTTGGTCACAGTGCGGAGGAGGGATGAATATGGGAAGATCAGTTAGGTACTAACAGCCACCTATTTGATACGAAGAGAATCTGAAGATGCAAGACCTTTGGGCACTTACCCAGAGCTAAGTCCATCAACAGCAGAATAGGAACTCAAGTCCCAAGAACCTCAGATCCTGTCTTTCTCTTTCATCATAGCGAGGGAGCATGTGGTTCACGTGGTAACACTTTTCTAATGGGGAAACTGAGGCCCAGCGTGAGACATTGCCTTGGCCAAGACTACCGGGCAGAGCTGGAGCCCAGATTCTTAGTCCGCCTCTCATCTATTGTCTCCTGGGAAGGAGACAACCGTCTATTGCCTTCTGGTCACCTCCGGGAAGCAGAGCCCCACTGTGGCTTCTTGCATTTCTCCTTCCTTCTCACAGTGGATGTGGGCACAGGAGCATGCAGAGGTCTCTTTACGTGTCTGTCGAGCCAGCTAGAGCCACGGCTGTGAAGATCAGGCGTGCAGAAAGAAGAGTGGAACAAACGTCTCTCAGCGCATTTACGTCTGAGAGCCAGTCAGGATGGCTGCCAGACAAAGGGATTGGAATCTTTCAAGAGCTGTGACTACCCTAGAAGTCATGTGGATTAACTGAGTTCCTTTGGGTGGCGTGTCTTATTGTTTGCCCCTGATCCAGCACTTGGCACCACCCAGGGAGTGTGATGAGCATAAGGAGTCTGTAAGTGTGAATCAGCCCCTCTCTTTCCCTTGATACTTCTAGGAAGCTCAGGTGCTGAGAGGTAGACCGGAAGAGCCAGCCACTCCCTCTTTTGACCTTCGACTCTTGCTTTTGGGCCTTTGGTTTGCTGACCCGGAGAAGTCCTGTCCTGAACCAAGGCAGACCTGCCTCTTGCAGGTCAGCGTGGGTTTAGTATATTCTCCAATGTCGGCTCACATGGAAACTGCACCTGTGGCAATGGCCACTGAGGCTAGGTCCACAGAGAGATGTGATCTTGACGTGGACAAGACCTTGGATTATGAGGTAACGTCGGAGCAGTGCCTCGGAGGAGAGAATTAGCAGGGCCAATGGCGGCCATAGCACTAGGGTTTCAGTGAGTGCTCGTCAGCATCCTTCCGGGGTCATGGTGGTGCCACAGGCCCTCGAGAAGTCTGCTAGGGAGGGCGTGGCCAGGATGCAATCCCATCAGACACTGGCGCCTGTGCCCAAAGAGCAAGAGGTTGAGGAGAGCAGGAAGTCTCTACCCGTGGGCAGCTTTGGTCCTGCTCCTTTCCTGCCCCACCCCTGCTGCTGTCTTCTGCAGACACCATTTTGGGGCTAGATACGGGTACTTCTCAGACACTCAGATGGAGGTGTTTGCATTGACAGCTAGTCATGGACAGTATTCAGGACAGAGTATGATGCCTGGGAGATCCAAATGGAAATCCCAGGCACAGAAGTCTTAAAAGGCATGAAGTGGGGCAAAGTCAGCGTGGGAGGGAGGGAGGAGGAAGGAGGGCAGGAGTCGAGCTCTTCCTAGAGCTAGGCAGGCAGAGAGGAGGAAGCAGCAAGGAGAGGCAGCAAGAGTTGCTGATGAGAAGCCTGATTGGTCCTTAGGTCAGCAGAGGTTGGGCATTCTTGGAGAAGAAAGGGCACATGGTGGCAGGTGACATGGAGGTGTGGGAATGTGAGCCTTGGTGCTTACAGGAGTTTTTCTGCTACTTACCAAAGCCACACCCTCTGCCATGACCCAAAGGATGCTTGCCAGGCTTCCCAAGAGGAAGGAGTCTTCTGTATGTAACCCACGAGGCTTTCTCTATAGGCTTTATCACTCCCAAGCTCTATAAAGAACCTGAGGGACCTCAGGTTGGAGGAAGGTAAACAAGCTTCCAGCCCTCACCCTGCACACTCCTTGACAGGCTGACTCCTCTCATTTTATCAGCACGGGGCTTTAGTACAGTACTCAGTTTAAAAGCATTGGCCTGGAGTCTATCAAGGGCTTCCTGCTCTAACATCCCAGAGGCTCTGAATACCTAAGGTGGGAACCCCAAAGCATGATGCTGAGGGTCCCAGATGCAACTGGGCCAGAGGGTTTGGGGAGGAAAGAGAGAGGTGGATTCTGAGCTTGGAACCCTTTGATAGAGCTCTAGATTGGGGTGGAGAGGAGAAGGAAGACACCTACTGTTGAAACTAAACTGAGCTGGAAGCTTCAAACAACCACATGCTTCAAAGCAGGAGGTGCTGTCTGGTCGTTAAGGATTCTGCTTTTCATCCATGAAGAGAAGGAACGCGCCCCCTTCTGCACCACATCCTTACGCCCCAGGTGGCATTTCTGATTTCAGGGAGCAGAGGCAGAACTCATCAAAGTCATCTCTGAACCAAAAATATCCCTGTCCAGCCAGACGCTTCTCAACCTTCCAAGCCAACAAGCTCGCTGTCATTGTCAGGGCCAGCAGCAGCATCTGCGGCTCCCAGGAGGCTGTCTTTTAAAAACTGGCTTGCTCTGAAACTTGGGGATGTTTGCTTTTCATCCTAAGAAGTTTGGTGTCTGAACAGACAGGATCCTTCATGATTCCCAGACCCTGATGTAAGCAAACAGGGACTTGAAGCCACCGAGACTCATGGGGCTTAAGTTACTTAACCACAGAGCTGTCTGATCTGGTTGGTTTGACCACTGTCAGTCTGTGGTCGGATCATCTGGGCTCAATCTCAACACTGTCCTTTGCCAGCTCCACCGCTTTGGGAAAGTCCTCTTGATGCAGTTTCTTCCCTCAACAGTGTGGTCACTTCAGCGTTTAGGGGTGAAAATGAAACAACCCATTGCTTATAAACACTTAGTAAGTGCTTGGTTTACTCCTAATGTATCACAGCACTTACCAGTTTAACTAAACTATTAACATCTCCTGGCCACCTTCCTCTCACTATGACAGCATTTGGCACAGAGTAGGCACTTAGCCATAATTGTTTAGTGAGTGAATGGGGCTACAGCATGCATACTCAACAAAATAGGGATTTGTTTAACACACTGCCATTTCCCCAACACTTAGAAGAGTACAAACTTAGTCTTGGGGGCTTGGTTAATGGCTAAACCAAGAGCCCTTCACTAACCATGGCCTAGATGGCTGTCTGGAGTCTGCGTCTCTGTTTCTGAATTCTCAGCTGTGATAAACCCTGCACTTCAGAGCCTGCTTCTCTTTGAAGAGCAGAAAGGAACACTCATAGTTCCTTTGTACCTACTTTCCGAGTGGGAGATGACACCGTACCCCAGTTCAGAATCAGCCACCCTGTCAGAATGGACTCTTGGATCTGTGAGCTGAGGGAAGCTCCATGCAGCCCATGCCTTCGTGCATTCTGGACATCAGCCTGGGTTCATAAATTAGACCTTTGGGAATGGGGGATTCACAGACTTACCTGATGTCACCGCTACCAGCTTGTGAGTGTGCTGGGTAAAGAAGGATGCTGAACCTTAGATGCAAAAAGTTTATACCACCCAACCAAGTGTAGATATCAGTCCCCTAAAGCCCTGGGTGGTGTCTCCATGATGCATATGCCTTGGGAGAAAGAAAGCAACAAAGTTTTGTTCTCTGTCCTTACCTGTGATCCTGTGATCTTGTTCAGTAAGCCAGTCACATGCCAGGCTCTGCAGAGTGTTATCCCAACACCGTCTCATTTAATTTCTCCTGCACCTCCTAGGAGGGCAACATTACTGCTTCACTGCACAGCCTAAGAAAGTCAGACAGGCTGTTGACTGGCTCAAAGGTGTACAGTGAGAGGAACTGGGTACAACCCTGGCCACCCAGCCCACTGTCACCACGCCCTGTGACCACATTGGCAGCTCATTGCAATGTTTCCATGTGGCATAGTCATTATTCTTTCTGAGGAGAAGGGACTTGAGACAGGGTCTCACTGTGTAGCTATAGCTAGCCTGGAACTTGCTAGGTAGACTAAGGTGGCCTTGAGCTCAGGGAGAGCCACTCGCTTTTGCTTCCCGAGAACTGGGATTAAAGGCCTGCACCACCACGCCTGGTTTATAGTCGACACTCATAAATGCTCTGATGATGTGAGACACAGCCCTGGAGCAGGAGTTCATTTCCACGAAGTGGAGGCAGGGATAGCCATTAGGTGAACTGTCCATCAACTGAGTCAGACTGGAGATGTAGAATTATAAAGTTCCTCATGCTGTGGTGATAAAATTATTTTGTTGCTACTTCATAACTGTAATTTTGCTACTGCTATGAATCATAACGTAAACATCTGATATGAAAGATATCTGATAGGTGACCCCTATAAACTTTAGGGGTTTCAACTTCCTGAAGGGGTTGTGACCCACAGGTTGAGAACCGCTCTTCTAATCCTTCATTTGGGAAATGGTTCAGTACCTACTATGCACCAGGCCAGCACGCCCCGCTGCCAGTATCACTGCTGGTTTTATGATCTGAGCCATTCTGCCCTCAGATCACTGTGATGCTTACTGTTTCCGATACTTTATCCCAGCTGGTTTAGAGAATGCCTGTGGACTCACTCAGGCCTGTTTCCTCTTCCCTCCTCCCCTGGGGACCAAGCACACCTGCCATCGGGGTGGAACCCAGGGCCTCTAGAAGACGGGAGGAGATGTGTAGTATCCTTCTTAGTCTTACCCTCCCAATTCTTTCCATGCACGTGACTTCCAAAGTCCTGCCACTTATTTCTATTTGTAGTCATGGCAACCACCTGGGGTAGATCCTCATATCCTAATGTACTCAAGAGCAAGCAGAGTGGGAGAAGCCAAGTGTCAAGTGACCTGAGTGTCATTTAGGCCCCGAATCTGTTTTTGGGGGGGCTCAGGAATAGCACCTTTGCATGTTGCTGGGGCTCAGATGTTTTGAGGACCTAGATTAAGCATCCTGTGTAGGGGAGAGCCCTGGGGCCTCATCTGAAGGCTGTTCAGGACACACAGTTGACCCTGGCCTTTGGCTGTCCCAGATGTTGGAGGTGTCTGTCCCCTACACTGCACTGTAACCTCTGTGGCCCCAGTGGCATCTTCCCTAGCCTCATTCTTCCCTCTATGACAGTGTGAGGCAGAAGGATTGCCCAGGAACCCCGAGGACAGTTTGCTTTAGACCTTAGATGCGACTTCTTGGTGGTAAGGAAGCCCTTGATGCATGCTCTCTGAAAGAAGAGAGGGAAGTAACCTCGAGAGCATACTGGAGCTTCTTTGGTGCCCTGCAGAGGACTGAACTAGCTGCCTTTCCATTGGTGCAGACCGTATGTGTCACCACCTCAGGCTCCCTGTGCCTCTCCATTGACAGCCTTTCCTGAGAATCCAGGGCTCTTTCCAATCAGATTCCTCCTGGAGGAGCACGTATGTGCAGAGGCTCATGGAGTCTAGTGTGTAACATACTTTCTGCCATCATGTTACACTGGCCCACGCTACACTAGGTACTTAAAAATGGAACTGGATCAGTGCCAATCATCTACCTTCGGTTTCACTTTGCAAATGAAAATGAAAGAGACTGTCATCCTGTTCATGGAGTCTGCTGTGGTTCTCAACCATGCACCATGTTTTCCTTAAGTAAAGGGGTTTGCTGTGGCAGTGGAGCAGGTGACTGACCGTGTATCCATCCTGGAAGCTACCAGGAACAGCCGTGTGTCTCCATTTGGATGAAACAATGGGCAGTTTAGTACCGCAGGAGTACAGAAAATAGGCAGCCTGCGTGTGTTCTCACGAGTGGGCATGGTCTCTTTCCCTGTGTACAGATACATGCACATGCTTTGTGCATGCATGCATTTTCACACATGTGTTGGATTAGTGTGCAAACGTGTTTGCTTATGAATGTTGACATATATAGTGTATGTAGTCATGTGTATATGTGTTGTGCCTTGTGTGTGCATGTACCTGTGTGTGTGCTTACATGTGTTATGTTCTTGTGTGCACAAATATATGTACTCACAAATGTGTGGGTATGTGCCTTGTGTATGTGTCCATGTGTTGTACATGTATGTGCACATCTGTGAGTATACTGTGATCCCATCTACACATGAGTGTGCAAGCACATATACATAACTGACTGTATCAACTCAGCAGCATTGTCTGAACTGTCTGAATTGACTTGCTGTACATGATGGCTATTCTTGGTTGTCAACTTGACTACACCTGTGAGGGATTTTTTTTCTTAATTAATCTGGATTAAAAGACACACTTTTAATCTGGATCTTTTGAGGTAGGAAATCTTTTGAAGTTTCTTTAATCCAGATGTTTTGAGGTGGGAAGATCCATCTTTGGTCTGGGCCACACCTTCTGCTGGAGGCCCTGTATAAAGGACACAGAAGAAGAAAGCGCTCTGCTTGCCTGCACTCTCATGCCAAGTCCGTTCCTTCACAGGCCTTAGCGCCTACTGCTTCGGGATTCCAGGATACACTGAAGACCAGCTGAGACTTTCAGGCCTGTGGACTGAGCAGCTCTGAATTCTTGAACTTTCCATTTGTAGATACCCACTGTTGGGCTGGCCACTTGACACCCTGTGTGCCAATCTAATAAACACCCTTTTCCATACCTTTCTACCAGGTCTGCTCCTCCAGAGAACCCTGACTAACAAACTGTAGTCTCTGAGTTCAGGTTGAGTTTTTTTTGGCCAACTTTTGTATACAATCATGGAGGAAATCTTGAGGTCTTCATAGACCCTCACCTCCAACAAACACGCCCCACTGTATTCTCAGTGAAGACTGGAAAAAAAAACCCAACATTGTGTGATGTTTCGCGTTGGGCCTTACTTACTGCATGAGCATATTCTTTTTAAATAGCGAGTTTCTGATTTTCATGGCATGGTCATGAATCCTTAGACTTCATGCAAAATGAGCAAAATCTAAGCGGTCCTTATTTTCTTCCAAACATAGCAGAGTGGATATGGATGTCTGTCAACCTCACACCAAGGGTTTGGCTTCTTCACTACAGTTATTGATTCTGGCTTTGCAGCTCACACTGTTCAGAGATGATCATTGAAGTTACTGGCTCCTTTCCTGGGCCCAAGAATCAAGTTGCTTTGTGGAACGAAATGGTTTTTTTTTTTTTGCTTCAATATCAAGAAGCCCAGCGGAGGCTGGCAGGAGACAGGGTCCTCCAGGAATTTCTTTCCCCACCTGAGGCATTGCCGACATTCTCACCACATGTCTGCATTCATACATTGTCCTCTGTAGCTGTCCACAGAACCTAGTGCGAAATTCGGACCCAACAGAACCAGGAGCCCCTTTCTGCCTCCTCCCCTCCTGTGGGGGCCCAGTGACGTCTGTGGATCTGCACTGGAAGATGTCTGGGCTCAGGCACCTAGAGGCAGGGAGGGGGCAAGGTGGGTCCTCTGGACCACAGCAGCCTTCTTGCTGGAGACTTCCTTTAACCATCGTCTCCCTCCTTGTCCTTGTCCATCACCAATGATGTCCTGGGCAATCCCTTAATGACTACAGGGTTAAGGGCAAACTCTTCTCCCTGGCACCCCCAGATCCTGACTTAGAGGATCTTGTCAACCACAGATAACCCCACTCACACTTGCATTCTTAATTAATTAATTAATTCTTAATTCCAAACTTCTGTTCTGTTCCTACCCTCTTATTCTCCAAGTCAAGCCTGCATCTCTTCCCCGTCTCTTGAGTTTCCACCGCTCTTGTTTACTGTCCTCAAGGCTCCTTAGGAGTGTATTAAACACGCTTTACAGTGTTGGGAAAATCTTTGATACTTGCAGCCATGTATGCCTGACTCTTTCTGAAGCCACGGGGCCCTTGAAAGTCGGGATAGAATTTTCTAGTTACTCTGTGTCTTTTCCACTCTCCACTCACTGAGGGTGCCTCCCGATCAATATTCCACCAGTTGGAGTACGGGCTCATTTTCAATTAAAGCACTCTCCAGAGGTGACTGTGTCGCACTTGGCCAATAATGATACTTGACTTAAATGCACTGGGCAGCCTAATGCCAGATTATATTTGGCAGACATCAAACCAAAGCAAGGTGCTTAAACAAGGTAGGGAGTTGATTTTCTGTCTTAGCCTACAATAGTCTAAGGCAAATAGATAGTCCGTGGCTAGGAGATGAATTATATAACATCCTAGGTTCCTTCTGTGTTTCTTCCATGTCATCCTTAGCACATGGTTTCCAGTTTCAAGGTAGCCTCATAGTCCTAAGATGACTGTCACTGCTCCGACAATCACATATGCATCTTATGCATGATGAAGACTAGTGACCGGCAAGGAAGCATGTCTGCAGGTGCAGTCCACTCTGTGAATACGACTCGTCACCTCAAAAACTCACTTTGCAATCTGATTGCAGATGGGACACTCCTGCAGCTGTGCTGGGGTCAGCTGTTCCACGATTTCCCTAAATAGAGGAGGTGCAGAACTCCCCCTAAAGAAAAGCTGAGAATCCTAGGGTTACAACGAGAGCAGCAAGAACAACAGTCATCTAGTGATGTTGTAGTCTCCCACATTCGAGCTGCTGTTGAGCGGGTGCCAGGGTAGGCTTTAGGACAGGAGTGGGAAGGGACAGAGCATGAACTGTAAGCTGAGAGAGGACATCGAGTAAAAGAAAAGGAAGGATGAGCCAGGGAGGAGTTGCCCACCCAGTCCTGGGCTCTGTGATCTCAAGAAGCTCCGTCCATGCCAGACTGACGACATTCCCAGTGTTTCACAAGACTGTCCCATTTGATCCCCAGAGTAACCAATCCCACTTGCTACAAGCTGTCACCAGACCTATTTACTGAGGCTAAGTGACATGGCCTGAGATGCCTTCATCAGTAAGCAGGAGAATCGGGGTTCGCCTGGGACTGCTGAGAGCGGAGCCCACACCAGCGCCCTTTGAGCTCCCGACACCCTGGGAGAGCCGGGCCAGGCAGGGGTTCCATTATAGAATGGACAAGGTGCTCCTGAGACAAGTTTCCATCAGAATTCACGGGAGATGGAAGCAAAGGCTTAACTTAGAGGACTTTGTGGCAGAAGCCCACCAAAGGGAGCACAGTGGACCACGAGGAGAGACACCCCAGGTCAGAACACAGCCTTCCATGGTAGAACAACGAGGACGTTTGGCAGTCAGCTGTCTCAGAAACCAGAGACGACTGGTCCTTTGCATTGGAATGCACTTCTTTTTTGTTAATAAACAGTACAGCTCTTACTGGAGGCAGAGCCCTCGGCTGCTGGCTGCTGGCTGCTGACTGAGCACTTGCTGTAAGCCCCCCATCATCCTGCCCTTTCAGGACCCAGGAAGTGTGTCAGGGCTCTCAGGAACCAGGCACAAAAATGGAGTTTGTATGCGATGCTTTGCAGTGGCTGTAACGGCCAGCAGATCTCTTTAAAACTTACTGGGGGTAATTGGGGTTTCGTCTAATCTCTCTAGAATGCTATCATTTAAAGCAGCATTTCATGTTCTGCAAATCTCTACAGTAACTCTCCAACACGTTCATTTTTACTGGGGCTAGGGAGTCGCTTCAGCTGATAGCTGGGACGTTGGGGCTTTCCTTACTGAAGCAGTCTTCATGCCTTGGGGAGTGTTAATGTAGTACAACTAGTTCTGTGTGGCTGGAATTTATGGAGTCATATATGATCCTTGCCCTGTTTTAGAGTAGGAGATGCAGTACTGAATAAGAGACTCTGTCATTGAAGACGTTTCAATTAAAAATCGCTACACAATAAACAACCCCAAGAGGATTGGAGAGATAGCTCAGCGCCTAAAGCGCTTGCTTGTATAGCAAGCAGGCGTGAGGACCAGAGTTCTATCCCCAGAACCCACATAAAAATGATGGGCATGGTGGCACACAGTTGTGATTCCAATACTGCTGAGGCAGAGAGATGGGGGCCCCGAGGCTTGCTAGCCAGCTAGGCCAGGCTGCTTGATAAACTCCAGGCCAGTGAGAGACTCTGTCTCAAAGAAACAAGGTAGATAGTTCCTAAGGAACAGCGCCCAAGGTTAACTTACATATGCGCGCATGTGTGTGTGTGCGCGCACACACACACACACCGTAGTAACAAACTATTTTACTTTGATCTCAGTTTTGTGTGTCAGGAGCTAGGGAAAGGCTCTACAAGGTGGGCAGTTCATCCCGGGTGTGGTGAGGCCAACATGGTGGGTGGGGCTGATAAGTGTGTTCCCATGATGGCGTCTGTGCTCACATATTTGGCATCTCCATGTTTCTGGACTCTTCTCTGCACTATAGCATGTCTTCCGTGGCTCATCCTACATGCGTCTTAGGCTTCTCACAGCTGGGTTCCCTTGGGGACAGTGGTTCCTCTATGATGGCTGGCTTCCCAGAGTCAGGAGTAGCTAAAAGCCCTGTCCAAAAGCAGTGTGGACAGTAGCAGTCGAAAGGTGTCACTTCCATCCCTGGCCAGAAGACAAGGCAATGACAAAGTCGTGCTCGCTAAAAGCATGCACACGGGAGACGTTGCCTCTTTGGAAAACGATGGGCCACATAGGACATCAGGATATGCTGTGCAGGGGCTGGGGAAGGACTCAGCCGGCAAAGTGCATGCTGTGCATGAGGACCTGACGTTGGTCCCCAGAGCTCACATAACAATGCTGTGTGCGGTGCATGCACTTGTAACCCAGCAACAAGGAAATGGAGACAGGTGGATGGATCCCTATGCCTCACTAGGCAGCCAGCGGCACCAGCTGAATGAGCAAGTTCCAGGCTGGTGAGAGACATTCTCATAGAACAAGACAGATGGATCCTGAGGAAGGGCATCATTGGCATCCACACACGTGCACACATGTGTGTACATACCTGGACACACAGAGAGAGAGAGAGAGAGAGAGGAGGGCTGCTGTTTAGTTAGTCATAAAGCAAGGTAGTGACGACAACCACCACAGCACCAGGGACCGAGCAAAAGGGTCTCGAGTCAGGTAGGGCGGGGACATAGGAAGTTCTAGGAGACAGGCAGCTGAGCTGACTTTTGAAAGATGAATAGCTTGCACATTTCTGAGAGAGGCAACTGCATATGTAGAGTTGTGGCGGTGGCGGGCGGTGGGGGTGGGGTGGGGTGGAGTGGGGTGGGGCGGGATGTGTCCTCATGAGAGTTTTATCCAGAAAGCCTACGCCCATGTTTCATTGCTTATATTTAATTGTGATTGGGCTTGTGTTTTACATATGCACATTTGGTGTGCATGTATGAGTGTGTGTGTATTTACATGTGTACACAGAGCTACATGTAAACTCACAGATATGTATATACCCCATACCCCAACACATTTCATATACATGAATATTTATATTTTTAGAGCTCTCCAGCTTTCCATTGACTACATCCTGAATGCTTATGTATGCCGGACAATATTTTAAGTGATGAAGGAAGAAAAGCAGTCAGAGACCTGTTCAGCGAGCTTATGTTCTGTGATGGAGGCTAGCAAGAATCAAATTAATGTTTCAGTATGGGATGTCATTTCAAGTAGAGAGCTATAGGTCGAGGCGGTTTGTTTTCTCTTTTCCTTCCTTTTTCCCTCCCCCACCCCAGCAGAATCAGACAGCTTATTATGAAGAATACATTTCCAAGGGAGGAAGTGGGCCAGAGATGGAGGAAGGGTTATAAACCAAACCACAGTGTTCTATAAAGAATGAGGTTTTGTTTTGTCACATAAGTTAGCTTCTGTGGATGATTAACATACCGTGCACTTTTAGGATGATTTGTGTAATGCAAAAAGTATGTTTTCTCATGCTCTGTTACGGTTTGCTGGCTGTTGGTGTGTGTGTGTGTGTGTGTGTGTTCCAGTCTTCCTCTCTTCCATCTGGCTTCTTTCATTTGCTAATTTTGAAACTTTTCTCTGTTGCATCAAATGTTCCCCAAGACCTGTGGTCCAGAAATCTTTTGGGGGAGCTGAATGATTGTCAGTCTTGATAACTTCTTGCTGTTGGGGCTTAGTTCCTACCAAAGAGGGACTGTGAAACTCTGGCTTCTGCACTTTCATTGAGGACCTGAATTCCCTGGTGTAGGAGCTGGCTGGAATCCCTACATCTCACTGTGTTTAGTCTGCAATTGCCCTGAGAAGACACAGCGCTTACAAGGACATTTAAAATACAATGTTTGGCTGGGCAGTGGTGGCACACGCCTTTAATTCTAGCACTCGGGAGGCAGAGGCAGGCAGATCTCTGTGAGTTTGGGACCAGACTAGTCTACAAGAGCTAGTTCCAGGGCAGGCTCCAAAGCTACAGAGAGACCCTGTCTTGATACCCCCGCCCCCCCCAAAAAAAAAAGAAAAGAAAATACAATGTTTAAACAAAAGTGACTTGATTTGTGCTAGCCAGTGGCCCCAGACAGTGTAAAATCCAGTAAATACACGGTCCTATATTCCCAGGGGAGGCGTCCTGGGGGCTTTATTCCCAGAGGAAATATGCTAGGTTTGTTAGTCTTTTCATTTTGTTTCGAGTTTAGGAGTGGGACCCCTCCAGCATCGCAGAAGGGATTTATCCATCATGGCAGGGAAGTCGTGGCAACAAAGAGTAAGGAAGCAAAGACAAGGATGCTATTTTGGTTTTTCTCTTGATTTTATCTTATTTTGTTTGAGACAGGGTCTCACTCTGTAGTCCAGGCTGGCCTAGAACACACATCTGTCATCCTGCCATAACTTCCCAAGGGCTGAAAGTGTGGGTGTCGAGCCACTATGCCGAATTTGGGTGCACTGCCTGGGGCAGGGGTCTCTCTCTAGAGAGTGACATTTATCAGAAATGAAGGCATCTCGGGTGGAGTTCCAGGCAACAGGGACAGCTGGAGGCAAGACTTTAGGTACCAGTGTGCTGTAACCTACTTAGGACTCACCTCTGCCTTGAGTTGCAGGTCCTCCATGAACCTGCCTTTTGTGGAGCTATGGGTTCCCCAAGTTCCTGAGGCTAGAGCAGGGGTGTATCGTCCTATCTAGCACCATTGGCCTGCAGCTGATCTGAGGGTGCCCGTGGGTGGTGGACGGTCAGCCGTGGAGTGCTGCAGGGGTGAGCAGCCTGCTACGGTAGCTACCTCCCACACTGAAATTCCTGGCAACGAGGGGCTTATTTTCACTCGGGAAGAATCTGGCCTCCAGCTGCTGGCTCCCTCTCTAGCAGAATGTGGGACAGCATTGGCTCAGAAGGTGATTTCACTAACGCAGAAGTGTGCTGGGCTTCCCCAAGGGAACGGTGACTCCTCAAATTCATTCTCTGCCTACAGAACACACAACCAAGGCAGTGGACAAAGTTTCACTCTCCTGCTTCAACTCCAAAATCTCAACCGTTTATTTGACTTGGAATCCTTGTTTCTTCTACTATAAAATGGGTGTCCTGGGATAAGTCCACCAGGCTTGACAAACAAAAAGGCACAGTGCTGATTAAGTTTGAATATCAGGCAAGCAAGACGTCCTGTGTCCTGAAAGTTACATTTTATCAACATTCTCTTCTAACTATATCCTGGTTTTTAACTGTAAACATTTTTTAAAAAATGATGAAGGCTGTGGCTCAGTGGTAAAATGCTCTCAGGTTCTACCCCCAGAATGTCCCCACCTCATACTTTGAAATGCCTGACTTAGAGAAAGTCGTGCATTGCAGTGATTCTCAACCTGTGGGTCGCGGCCCCTTGGGTTACACATCAGATATTTACATTACGATGCATAAATTACAGTTATGAAGTAGCAACAAAATAATTTTATGTCTGGGGGTCACCACAACATGAGGAGCTGTATTAAAGCGTCTTGGCGTCAGGAAGGTTGAGAACCACTGGCTAAGAGGGACACAGAGGCAGTGTTGTGTGGTGACAGATATGACCGGGAACACACAGAGCTGGGACACACACGTCTGTCTCAACTATCTTCATCTGGATCTTAAGACAAATCCTGGCTCTCCCTGACTGATGCCTGGCAGGCTTGTCCAAGGCTTCTCCTTCTGCTATGGCCGTAACCATGGGATGGATGTCACGAGCACAGACCATGGGATGGTTGTCATGGAGCACAGACCATGGGATGGTTGTCATGGAGCACAGACCATGGGATGGTTGTCACGGAGCACAGACCATGGGATGGATGTCATGGAGCACAGACCATGGGATGGTTGTCATGGAGCACAGACCATGGGATGGTTGTCATGGAGCACAGACCATGGGATGGTTGTCATGGAGCACAGACCATGGGATGGTTGTCATGGAGCACAGACCATGGGATAGATGTCACGAAGCACAGACCATGGGATGGATGTCACGGAGCACAGACCATGGGATGATGTCACGGAGCACAGACCATGGGATGGATGTCACGGAGCACAGACCATGGGATGGATGTCACGGAGCACAGACCATGGGATGGATGTCACGGAGCACAGACCATGGGATGATGTCACGGAGCACAGACCATGGGATGATGTCACGGAGCACAGACCATGGGATGATGTCACGGAGCACAGACCATGGGATGATGTCACGGAGCACAGACCATGGGATGATGTCACGGAGCACAGACCATGGGATGATGTCACGGAGCACAGACACTCCAGAGTTGCTTTTCCATCTTGTCATCCATCTGGAAACATGAATCGTTTTCTTCTCTCTCTGAGCAGAGGGTGGCATTTGTTGACCCAGAAACAGACAATTTTCATTTTCTGTAGACTATTTAAGTGTAGAATGGAAGCTGATTTGGAGGGTAGAAACTTACATTGGTTCCCTTTTCACAATCCCTGCATTCCTCTGGTATCAAGGTGATCATTCGCTGTTCTGCTTCCCTGTGAGGCCGTGGTCTTGTGTTTAGCCTATAGTCCCCTGAGGAGTGCATCCTCTTTCTAAGGGCCATGGTGGACAGAGGGTTGACCTGGCCTCCAGTACCTCTCTCCATCACCCTGTGAGTGTGTGGGCAGGACTGTGGGAGTCAAGGGGTCCCCTCTTCACTGGAATGATGAATCAGGCAGAGTTAGGAGGATTTGAACTCTTGTGCACCCCATCATGGCTTGTCCTTGCTTCATTCCCCTGTGTCTTCATTTGTTTATTTAGTAACTATCTGTATTCTTTATGCACTTCAAATATTAATGCAATAGTTACTTAAGAAGTAGCCTCTTCTAGCCTGGGCAGAACTTGGAGTTTTGGGAAGATAGTGCAAGAAAAGATATACTTGTGTTTCATTGTGAAGCCCCTCGGAGGAGTTTGGTGTTTGCTTCAGAACAGTGGGCAGACAGGATAGGTTAGGCTTCTTCAACTGGCTATCCAGGTTGTAACTTGCATAAGATTGCCCAACAAAGACAATGTGGGTCCTGTGTGCACCTCAGTCACTGATCTACCAAGGGTCATGATAGTCTGGGGCTGTGCTGTTCTGGAAAGCAGAAGGAGAGTGTAAGTGACTTTATACCTTTGAGCCTTGTCTCTTGACTCCAGGACTTGTGGCATGAAGGAACAGGAAGACAGGCAGTCAGGAACTCGGAGTCAGTGAGGAAACAGTGGCAATGCAGAACAGTAAAAAATTGGAGGCCAGGGCTTCCCTGCGGCCTGTGTGTGTGAGCACAGGCTTCTCATTTCCTCCCCTGACTCAATGAGGTGAGGAAATCATTCAGGAACAGGAATTGTTTGTTTGGTCTGCAGTGGGCACCCTACGTGGGCTGACTGTTCACTTGTTCATGCGTCCCGAGGAGGAGCCAAACCACACTCATTCCAGCTAGCAGAAGGCTTTCTCTATGTAGTGCTGCATTTGATTGCTGAGTAGCACTGGGGCTCGGGATGCCCCATGCACCGTCCTAGGGGTGCCCACTCTTACATGCAGGTTAATCACAGACTAGCCAGGAGTCTTCCAGCTTACAGAACCTTTCCCACACCTCCCCAGGCTGCCCGGCTGTTCTTCCAGGTTCTCCTGAGCGGCAGCACTGAGAGCTAGCATCCCATGGGCTTAGACTTTCTGTGTTGTAAATGACATGCCATGCACGGAAGGCAGCAGGTGGGGTCTGGACTGCCTGGGACAGCTGGTGCTTGGGAGGCCTGGGCATCGCTGTCCAGCTGTCTCCCTTCTCATCAGGGGACCCAGCAGCTCCTCGGGCTGACAGGCACAAAGCCATTTTCCGATCCCGTTATCTATTTTCATCTCCTCACCACAGGCTGGTTAACTTGGAGCTCAGAACTCTATTTTCTTCCTCCACTGAAGCGCTTCTCCAGCTTTCTATTACAAGGCACAGGGGGATACAGTGGAGCAATAATAAAAATAATAGTGAGTTTGCGCCAGCCCAGAGCAGAGCCTTCACAGTGGATAGTCGCTTTTGGCTGCTGAGTAACCAATATCACTCCTTTAATGTGTCATTGCTGGTGGGCCACATGGACAGGATTAAAATCCACTACCCGTCTGCCCTAGACCTTTGGCATCTGTGTGGCACCTCATGGAAGCCTTTTGTCATTTGACCCATTTGACTGGTCTAACTTTTTTTGTTCAGCATAAAATTTCCTATGCAAAGCTTGTGACACGGAGGGTCTGATGAGCTAGGCATGTTTGTGATTAGAACATTAAAATATGCACTATCGAAATAAAAGTGTTTATCCATGGATCAGATAGACCCATTTACGTCTATTGGTGGCAGGTGGGCCACAGTTGGAACGGATACAGTGTGGTGGTCAGTGACCTGCTTATGAGTCTGTTTCCTCCCTAGATTACCATGTATCATAGCACTTGGTCGGTGGGCGCTCATAGAGTAGATACATTGTAACAAGATGAGTGGGCAATAATTCTCTTTACTGATGGAGAGGAGGATGCCCACTGATAGATGAGGAGTGGGCTGGGGAAGAGGAGATGCTTAGGTGTGTGTGTGTGTGTGTGTGTGTGTGTGTGCAAGTGTGAGCAGGCGCATGTATGTGTGTACTTATAGAGGCTATTCTTACTGGCCCAGATCCCACCAAGCAGGCTAGGCTGGCTAGCCAGTGAGCCCCAAGGATACATTTGTTTATACTTCCCCAGCACTGGGATTATAAATGCACACCACTATACCCATTGTTTATCATGGGCCCTGAGGTTCAAACTTAGGTTCTTGTCCTTGCATGTTAGGCACTTTAGGAACCGAGCATTCTCCCTGGCCCATTGTAGGGTTTCTGATGGCTGTAGCCACCCATAGAGAAAGTGAGGAATGACATTCTCCATGAGAACTGTTTCTATTGCTCCAAGCTGTCACCTTATGGCAATCCTAGCCATGTTGACCTCAGTCAGTCTTTTAGCTGAGAGGGTTCAGCCCTGCATCCCACTTTCTGCATCCTTTCTCAAGGATAGTATCGCCTAGAGACTTGGTGTCCTCTCCTCTAGGGGCAGCCACAGACGTCCAGCCACAGAATAGTGGCTGAGTAAAATCTGTCAGGAATCCAATCTACATTTATTGAGGACCTACTATGTGCGGGGCATAGAGCTCGTGCACCTGGGTGTTTTAATGCTTCATTCTGATTGGATCTCCTGAACATCAACACTGAGCTTGAAATCTGATCTCTGAGTGGAAAGTGAAAACCTCAGCCAGTGTTAGCTCAGAGTTCAAAACGTAATTGTCCCCCATCTTCTCCTTGCTCCATCGCCCTCCAATCCCCCTTTCTCTCTTCCTTACTCTCTTTCCCTCCCACATAATATAATGTTGAATTATATACATTGTATCTGGCACTGTTCTGAGATCTACAAGCAAACAGAACCAACAAAATCTCTGGCCCTCAGTGGAAGTTGCATTCTCTTGGGGGAAGAGAGGAGTGAGTTCGATTCTTAATATGAAATATAGAGTATGTTGCTGGGCAGGGGGCGGGAGGACAATGTGTTACGGAGAACAGAACAGGAGCCAGGGGTGAATGTTATAAGTGATGGAAGCTTTTATTTTAGCTGGAGTAGTGGGAGAGAGAAGTCCTACAGTTCATTGCAAATGAACTGTGCAAACAGCTGGGAAGGGCTTTCTGGGCAGGAGCAATGCATGGCAAGTCCTAAGTCGGGGACACTGCTTTGTTTACATGCAGACTGTTTGCAAGCTCAGGTCCTCGGATTCTCAGAGATCCGATTGCTCTTCAGATGTGGGGGTACTGGCGACAGACAAGCTCCAAGATAGAATCCTAGTGCAGAGGTGGCAGCACCTTTACGGTGTCCCATTAAAACAAAAGGGTTGGGAAGATCGGCACCACAGCTGCCAGACCGACCTGTGTGTGTCATTTATGACTTTGTTTTTGTCTCTGCCAACTTCCTGAGTCAACTCCATGCCACCCGTGAGTCACCAAATGACAGTTTCCAGGTGCCCCCATATGTCAGCAGATTTACAGACCTGACTTAAAAAACTGTGTGTGTGTGTGTGTGTGTGTAAGTACATGTGCAAAGTACACAGAGGCCAAATGACAACTTGCAGGGGCCTGTTTTTCCCCACCATGTTGTTCCTGGGGGTCAAACTCAAGTGATTAGGCTGATGTGTGTGTTTGCTGTATGACCCACACACTCTGTAGTATTTCTGTTCAGCAATCACTACGTGCACGACAAGTCTCTTCCTAACACTGCAGCCTCTGAAGGAGCTGGTTGGTGTAAGTACCTGCTCCTGGCTATGATATAAAACTGCAGCCCTTGGCCTGGAAACTGTGACTGTGAAGAAGCCCCCAAGGAGGATGCAAAGGAAGGGGTGAGCTGTGCCTGCCTAGCTCTTCCTCCCAAACTCAGGAGCCACGTGAATCAGCCCACGTCTCCAGGAAAGGAGTAAATGGAATATGAAGAAATGAGAGAAGAGGAAGCAGGCTGGAGAGGATGATTGGAGGTTAAGAGCACAGCTGCTCTTTGTAGAGGACCTGTGTTTGATTCCCAGCACCCACACGATAGCTTACAACTATCTGTAATTCCAGTTCCAGGGGATCCGATATCCTCCCTGGTCTTCGCAGGCACTAAGCTCACATGGTATACAAACATACATGCAAGTCAAACACCCATATGCATAACACAAAAACAAATGTTAGGGGTGTTAGAGAAGAGAGTGTACCTCACAAATTAGGATACATTAGAGAAGGGAGTCGTGTTCTTTAGTGTTAACTATAAAATGATAGCTACTTGGAGCTGAGTGTTATCCTAGACTTTTTTCACGTGCCTTATCTTTTGGCTCTCCTAATAATAGGAAGACATTATGTCCGATCCCATCTCATATGAGGAACTGAGACATGAGACGGGTCTCCTGCCCACTGATCTCCAAGCTAGCAGGAGAAGAAGTTGGGCTTCCGCCCAAGAGCCCCACTCTAAAGAGCTCTCTTCGATGTGACTAGGCTGCCTTTCCCCTTCAGTATCACTGACTTCTGAAAGGCTCGAGACCTTTATTCTAGAGAAAGAGGCAGCATAGGCCAGGCCTGCCAGAATGTCTGCATCCCCAGATTGAACTAGCACAGGTCTCGCCTTTTGACTTTGGGACTGACCTTCAGACCTGCCCCGTTCCTGTGAGTGCTCATTAATTGCTTTTGAAGGAACCCAGTGTCCCCAATTACCACAAGCGGTAATTATGGTGGACCACACGCAGCAGAGGACACTGACAAGAGCTGAGAGAGACTTTCAAGTCCATGACAGACAGTTTCCAAAGACTCCATTTTGACCTCAAACGTTGGATTAACTCATTAAGGGTCTGCTTTGGTTTAGGAAGAAAACTGAATAAGTTAAAGAAAAAACTTATTTGGGTGTGGGGGTGCTCTCATGCTAGTGTGTGTGTGTGTGTGTGTGTGTGTGTGTGTGTGTGTGTGTGTGAAAGAGAGAGAGAGAGAGAGAGAGAGAGAGAGAGAGAGAGAGAGAGAGAGATCAGAGGTAACCTGTGCTACCAGGTTCCTTCTTTCCACCATGCGGGGTCTGGGGACTGAACCCAGGTTTGAACCATCCTCTCCCTAGCTCTAGAAACAATTTTTATCAGAAAGAAAGCATCAGCTTTGGGAGGGGAAATGGTGCCCTTTTGGCTATTAATTATCTATCGTTCTTTAGTGTCTACTCTAAGGACCTAGGTTAAAAAAGAGCAGCTCAGTGTGTTTAAGTGGCTTCCCATCCTTCAAGCCACTGCCTAGAGAACAGCCCCACCCTGGTTATGACCCATTTTCTCTTCTAATTACCTTGTAAGCTGAAGCTGTGTCTTCCCCTTTTAAAGCAATTTTGGTGTTTCTTTAATAATGTGTTGTTACGATTCTCTTATTCTATAAACACCGAGTAAAGTACACTAAGAAATGTGTTGACCTTGATATTTATGCGTTAGTATTTCTGATGGGTTAAAAAGACAGAGCTGAGGGAATAAAGAGTACGGGATGAGGGTAAGGACTCTGAGGTCCTGGAGTTTACAGTTGTCTCTACCCCTCATGAGCTGTGTGATCTTTGGCTAGCTCTTCCCTGTTCCAGTCTTATCTGGGAAGTGATAAAAGCAGCATTTTCATCATGGAGTTGACATGAGGATCTGGTGGCTGTTGGTCAGGATAAGCTGCCTGACGCTGTAGTAACAGGCAAATCAGGGCTTTCCTACAACGGAGCTTGAATTTTGATTCACATGACTTCCCTTGCAGAGCTGGGCGATGCCCAGCAGTTGCTCCCAGTTGTCAGGGAGTTCAGTGTACCTCAAGCTGCTCCGACTTCATGTCCCCTCCTCGTCAACATTTCCCCCTTCTTGTTACAACCAAGATGACAGAAAATGGAGCATTATGACCTGGCTCCTCATGGCTTCCAACGACGGGGACACAAACAATGACCCACAACTCACCATTTCCATCTCATCAGCTAGGGGAATTTGAAGTGGGAAAGGTCCAGAGACTTGGGAAAACTAGACTATTGGGGCACTGTAATCTGTCTACCACTAGATGTGGAGCGTTTCTTCAAACAGTGTCTTGCATGTAGGAAGCTAAGTTTAGTTTAAGCTACTGTTGTTGGGGCTGGTACTGCTACACTATTTTATATTTTATGGAAGCTGGTTCTTCTTCATTTTAGATTTGATCTAAGGACCATTTATTACTAACCCAAAGAAGCCCCAGTGAACTCTGGGAGGGAGTTTCTTAGTATCACAGTGTTTTCTGAAGGCGTTGGTACAAACCAGGTGCTTCACATTTAGGGGGTGACATTAACACGACCACCAGGCCGGACAGAGTGCTCGGCAGCACTTGTCATGCAAACTTGAGGACTGGAGTTGGGATTTCAAGAACCCAGTCAAGTGGGTGTGGTGGCCAACTGTAACCCCAATGCTAAGAAGGCGGAGATAGGAAATCTCCTGAGGAAGCTGGCTAGGCAGGCTAGCCTTGAGGGAAAGCCCTGGGTTCAGCTAGAGATCACACCTTAATATATCAGGTGGAAAGCAATTGAGGAAGACAACTCACATCAACCTCAGGCCTTCACCTGCACACATACACACACACGCACATGAAGCATGATTAATAAAAACTCAGAGACACATATTGGGGTTCAAACTGAAGACCAGAAAAGCAAAGCAGCCAACCACTGGCTCTCACCTCAGCCTCAGTCTGAAAATGGCGATCCTGCCTCTAGGAATCTCAGAATGAGACTGAGCCTGATAGCTGTCTCCTCCTGTCTTATATTCCTCTCTAGTTCTGGGATTAGGGGCGTGCACCACTACCACCTGGTTTCTATGGCAAGTTAGTGTGGCTACTGGGCTTAAAAGTGGGTGTCATTGCTGCCTGGTCTGTAAGGCTGGCCAGTATGGCTGTTTTACTTTTTTGATCTTCAGACAAAAATTTTATTTATTAAAATACAAATGAAATGCCACTACATGTGCATATACACACTTGTACACACTTGTGTCCACAAGTATGTGAGTACACACACACACATGCACATACACACATGCACATACTTGTGTCCACAAGCATGTGAGCACACACATATGCACATAAACACAGTGTGCACATACATACACACATGCACACCTTTGTCCACAAACATGTGAGCACACACATACACATATATACAATGCACACATATACACATGCACACCTGTGTCCACATACATGTGAGCACACACGCACATATACATGATATACACATACACATGCATATACTTGTGTGCACATACACATGAGCACACACACATCTACACAATACACACATATACACATGCACATCTGTGTTCACATACACATGAGCACATGCATGCACATATATACAATACACATATACACATGCATACACTTGTGGGCACATACACATGAGCACACATATACACAAGGCACACATACATACATACATGTACACACTGTGTCCACGAGCATGTGAGCACACACACACACACACACACACACATCACAAGGACAAGCTGAATTAAAGGGAGCTGGGGTCTCCTTTCATGAGATTCACAGTTGGTTCTACCCTTTATGAGCTCTGTGATCTCTGGCGAGTGGTCTAACTCCTATGTGCTTTAGCTGCTCCTTTGTAAAGCGAGAATATAACCATTCTCCTTGCCACAAAGCTCACCTGAGGATCTGACAGCTGCTAGTCAGGGCAAGCTGGCCATGTTGGCCAGTTTTATGTCAACTTGAAACAAGCTAGAGTTATCAGAAAGACAGGAACTCAACTGAGAAAATACCTCAGGTGAGCACGTAGATCATTTTCTTAACTAGTGATTGATTTGGGAGGGCCTGGCACATTGCGGGTGGTGCCATCCCTGGACTGGTGGTCCTGGGTTTAGAAAGCCATCTGAGCAAGTCAGGAGGAACAAGCCAGTAAGCAGAACACATAGACAGTCTCTGCATCAGCTCCTGCCTTCGGGTCCCTGCCCTGCTTGAGTTCCTGTCCTGACTTCTCCCAGTGATGAACAGTGATGTGTAGTGTAAGTCAAAAATGAACCTTTCTGTCCCCATGTTCCTTTGGTCATAGTGTTTCATCATAGCAATGATAACCCTAAGACAGAAATTGGTACCAGGGCAGTAGGGTATTGCTGTGATAGACCTCACTGAGTGTTGTGGAAGGATTTGAAACTTTGAGCTAGAAAAACCATTGATTGTTTAAACCTAGTGAGTAAAAGTGAGAACTTGGAAGATTATAGGATAATGCCGAGAACAAAGTAGACAGTGGAAGTCTGGTTTGTGAAGGTTCAGAGGAAAGCAAACCTCTGTTGGGCTATTTGATATTTTGAACCAAGAATCTGTGGTTCTGGTTAGCTGGCATTGAAGAATCAGCTGTGGTTAAGGAGAGACCAACATTACTGTAAAAAAGCTGTTGCTTTCCAATCCATGCTGGTCAACTGAAGCTGAGAAATTATCGTTGATTAAGGAGAGACCATTATCACTGAGGTGAAATCTGGGATGTGTTTCTTCAGAGTCAGCACACAGAAGCTGTGTTCCAAGGGTGGGAGGGTTATACCTCATGCTGGCAGCCAAACTTGGTCCTATGTAAGAGTGTCCCGGGTGGTACTGGTTTAGAAGACATCGAAGGGGCAATGGAGAGCAGCTGGGGCTTTGCACTGTGAGAGGCCAGAAAAGGCCATTGGTGAAGTGCATCCCAGGTAAATCAGGAAACCCCAGCATTTTTGAGATTCTGGTACCATAAGATGACCACCAAGGACAGCAGCAGCGGTGGTGTGGAGCCAGCAAGAGCCTGGAAGACAAGTTGTGTGTGCTACAGAGGGCGGAGCTGAAAAAGTAGCCTCCTTTGGAGGAGCCCACAGATCATTAGTGAATCCCATACATTGGCTTTCTCCCCTCTTGGGATGAAGTATTGAACTTATTTTGATTTCGTGGGGGCCCACATTTGAGAGACTTGAAATTTTTAAAAGACTTTGGATTTTTTAGAGAGATACTGGATATTTTAAAGGGACTCTGAACTTTCAGGTGTTTGAATTTTAAAGGACTAGGGGTCACTTGTGCTGGCTGGTTTTGTCAGCTTGACAGAAGCTAGAGTCATCAGAGAGGAGGGAGTCTCAACTGAGAAAGTGCCTCTGTATTAGTCAGGTTTCTCTAGAATCATATATATATATATATATATATATATATATATATATATATAGAGAGAGAGAGAGAGAGAGAGAGAGAGAGAGAGATTCGTTCTATAATGAATATCCCAGAGGGAGGGAGAGATCCATTCTATAATTTCTATATATTGGGGGGGGACTTTATTGTAATGTCTTAGAGGCTGCTGCAGTTCAACTAATCCAGCAATGGCTAGCTGTGAATGGAAAGTCCAAGAATCCAGTAGCTGCTCAGTCCCACGAGGCTGGGTGTCCCAGCTGGTCTTCTGTAGATGCTATAATTCCCAAGAAGGAGGGTCCAATGCCAGTGAAGGAAAGGATGTACTTACAAGGTGAGGGCAAGCAAGAGAAGAACAAACCCTTCCTTCTTCCGTTGTCCTTACATAGGCTTCTAACCAAAGGTGTGACTCAGAATAAAGGTGCCTTCCAGCCTCAAGATCCTGACCACAAGTGTGCCCTCCATTTCTAGACTGTAGTGCATTCCAGATACAGTCAAGTTGACAACCAAAAATAGCCATCACGGCCTCTATAAGATCAGGCTTTAGACAAGACTGCAGAGCATTGTCTTAATTAGTGATTGACGGGGGGATGGCCCATCCCACTGTGGTTGGGGACAACCCTGGGCTGGCGGTCCTGGGTTCTATAAGAAAGTCAGCTGGGCAAACCAGGAGGAGCCAGCTAGGAAGCAGCACTCCTCCATGGCCTCTGCATTAGCTCCTGCCTTCAGGTTCCTGTCCTGTGGAGTTCCTGCAAGGAAGTGTAAGCCAAATAAACCCTTTCCTCCCAGGTTGTTTTAGTCATGGTGCTGCATCATAGCAACAAAAACCCAGAGACTTTGGGTTATGCTGCACTAACAGTCAGATCTCCACCCTGAACATAGCCTTAGAATCAGATAGACCCGAATTAGAATCCCAGAAGCAATACCTGCTGAATGTGTATTATTCAGATTTCTGTCACTGTGACAAAAATAGGCTTAAAATAAGAAGGGCTTATTTTGGTTTATGATTTCATAATTTCAGTCCATAGTCAGCTGGATCCATCGAGTTGGGCCTCTGTCCTAGGATGGAGCAATGCTTCTCTCCTCTTGGCAGCCAGAAGCCAAAGAGGAAGGAAGGCAGGACCATGGCATGACCTTTAAGGGAACACTCCTAGTGAGTTCCCTTCCTTCAACCATGCTGGCCTCTTGAGGGTCTGCCGCCTCCCCGCTAGTGCCGTGAGCTGGAGACCAACCCTTTAACACTAGATTTCGGGAGATATTTCATATCCAAACCACAGCACTAAATTATCTGACCCTTTCTTAGGTTCAACGGCTTCACAGTGAAGATGGTTATGGTCAGGCCCACGTCAAAGGATTTTTATGATAAAAATAGCACAGTAGATATGAAATGCTTGCCCAGCTGGATACAAAATGGAGTATCCCTAGGTTGTGATTGTCCCTGCCGGTGTGGAGATGGTGGGTGAGAAAATCCTCTGGGGCTTCTGTTGATTTGTCTGTAAAATAAAACAATCAGTTCCTTGGAGGCTCTGAGGGTCTGGAAAGATCGTGCACATAGAAAACACAGCAATAATAATAATAAAAAAAAGAGTAGAAGCCAAATTTTAAATTATTTTCTCTTCTCTTCACCTAGTTCATAAGCGTATCAGGCTTTGATCCTAACCCAGCTACAGGGGATTTTGTGTTTTCTGAAAAGCATAAAAATGAACATTATATTTTGGCGGTACCAGTCTTCATCAACAATGGCTCACACTCATTTCATGCCTGCTGAGAGCTGTCTACTGTTCTCAAAAGCACAACACATCACCCCATGCCTCCCAAGGTTTCTGCAGGCTGGATGAGCTCTCGGAAATGCCCACCAACCTGGAGAGAGGCAGCTACTCTGCAAATGACGGTTTTCTGTGTTCCCTGTCCAGCCCTACACTGCCATCTCCTCCCTTGCGGCCGTTTCTATGACAAGCTGGAATTTGTGGTGTTAGGAGAGAGAAACTGTACTATCTTGAGTGGTCCCACTTTGTCATTGCAGGAATCACAACAGATCATTGTCCTCTCTCATCTTTTGCAGTAGAAATGGAAACATCCCAATGCAAAAGGCCTAACTTTAGCCACAGCTGGTGCCTGGCAGCCAGAAACAGCTACACACTGGGACCCTGTAACAACCAACTCAGGTGCCCATGGAAGCTGGGGAAGCCAGGACAGGAATATCCCACTATGAGAACACGTCACACGTCCCTTGTAACACAGCTGCTGTGAGCCCCTTTCAAGAAATCTACTCGCGGTTCAGGAAGCTTCTGAGAATATGCCGCCTCCTCTTTGGAGCCTTCCCCTTCCCTTTCCAGTAAGATGGCCATTCCTTGCTCTGCGTCCACATTTGAGTTTTTTTGCTAATATCTTTCAGTACTTGGCATCCTGAGGTAACTGCATACAGTAGGCAGTGTGTTGAATGAATAATTAAGAGAGGGAAACAGGAACCTTGAGAATTCAAGCATCCTAAGTAAAAGAAAAAAAATCTGTGGATCTAATAAGTCTCCTAGGAATGAAAGTGAACATTCTTCACTTTGCAAAATGTCTTAAGAAAATAAAAAGGGAAAACCCTAACACCAGGGAACAACTCTATACGGTACAAGTTAAGGGTGTAGAAAAGGCTGAGGCTAAGGGAAAATGTATGCCATGATTGATTAGTCATGCCTGCTGGGGAGCAGCCTAAGAGGAGGGCAGCACTGTGTCCTGGGAGCGGCCAACTCTCTTCTCCCCTTAACTAGCAACCAAATGAGTAAAAATGCAATTTTTAAGAGTAGAGCATGGTTTTTTCTTTAGTCCCTAATTGGGATATTTAGCAAATGTGTTTTACTAGGAAAATGAAAGTTGGGTAGAAATAGAGATTTTATAGTCTATATTGAATATTCTGTCAAGAGAAAATATAAGTATTTCTATGAGCAAAAAGGAAATAAGCCTCTTCATCTGAATTACCGGTTATGCCTTGGAGTAGGAAAGGAACATAATGGCAGGTATATAGGGACGAAGGCCTTGCCTTACCCTTGACCTTAATTTATCCACTGGGAACATTTTTTTTTCACATTTGCATGTTCTCTCCCTCACTTTCTATAACTCCACATTTTTCTTCTACTGCACAATTTAAAATTAAATTTCAGGGGCTGGAGAGATGACTTAGGGGTTAAGAGCACTTGCTGCTCTACCAAAAACCCAAATTAGATTCCTAACACCCACATGTCAGCTCACAACTATTTGTAACTCCAGTTCTAAGGTATCCATCACCCTCTCCTGGCCTCCAGGGGCACCAGGCATGTATGTGATACACAGACATACATACAGGCAAAACATACAAACACATAAAATAAATTAAAATATTTTCCCACATTATATTACCTTCACCTGAACACTCTAGCTGTATTGTACAGAAATATGGACAACTCTAACTCCAAGACCATTATTAGAGCCAAGAGATTTAACAGTAACATGACCAACGGCTGTGAACACAAGTTCATTAATATCAGTTGCTGTTGAGTCTTTATTCAATTTTCCTCACTTTTACTTCTTATAGAATCTAAGAGCCAATACATCCCATTTGATCTCCAAGGTTCTCTAGTCTCTTTTAATACAGGGCAGACCCTTGCCTTTTTATGTTTTCATAGATGACTGGCTTTGAAGAGAAGCAATCCAGGTACGTTAAGGAATACCTCACATTCTGTATTAGGCTGATGGCTTCTTTGTGTTGATATTAAAGTGAAGTGTGTTTGGCAGGAACACTGGAAGAACTTAATGTATTATGTCTGGTAGTCTCAGGACTGGAGACCTTCAATTGCATCCCTTGGTTAGGGCCAGTGGCTCCAAGATCTCACCACTGTAATTCATTGCAGTTATTAAGTATTATTTGAATGACACTTGGAAATCCCATGAACATCCTGTTCCCCAACAGCCTTTTACCCAAAGCTCTATGATACAGCAATGGTCCTACTCTGAGTATAAGACCACATAGGGAACAGCCTACTGGCTCCATGGTTTCTAGCTCAACTTCTACAACCTGTGAGTTGAAAGTGTACGCTGTCATAATTTGTCTTACTTATCTACATAAAGAGCACAGTAAGAGAGCAAGATATGAAGATTAATCTTGATCATGAATATCAAGGATCTTTGTGCAAGTGCTCACGTGTTTGATCATTGAAATTCCTTATTTACATCCAAGAAGGCTGCCTCAAATAAGATAAATGTACTCAGAGTTGTAGCTGAGGGAAACGCATGTAAATAGTTCCAAATAAGTAAGTAGCCCGTAAAAATATTCATAAGCTTCTACCGTGTGCTCACACGGAGCTAGACACGGAGAGTGAGCTCACACAGTGCCAGGGATAGGGGACATCGAGACCATTAAAATAAAATGCAATTCATTCAATTATTATTTTATTCATTAAATAAACTGAGGAAATGCTGAGATACTGTGTCAAGTGATTCCTGTTTCCTGCCTCTACAGAGCCAATGCAGCGAGGTATGCCTTCTCCAGAATGGTGGGACTGAATCCAAACCAAGGTCTGTCTTTCCATGTAGGGCTGAAAACAATGCTGGTGAACTCCCCTGTCTCTCACACTCCTGACTTTCATCTTGTTGTTGTCATGGAGCTACAGAACAGATTTCCATGATGGATCTTCCAGAACCCAGGCACTCCAGGAGAACAGCAAATATGCCAGGGTAGCCTAGAACATTCCTTGAGGGCCTCCCTCCCTCCTGTGGTGTGGATCTGACCCCTCACAGCGAGGACACAGGCTGCTGGAGCAACCTCCCTGGAGTTTGCCACAGTGATTCAGCCCTGTTCTCTGCCCTCCCTTCTGCCTACCTTCTGTCTTGTGCCCTCTTAAGTTTTTTTTAAATTTTATCATTTTTATGTGTGTGTGTTTTGCACTATGTGTGTGCAGTGCCTGCAGAAACTGAGGATGGTGTCAGATTTCCTGGAATTAGAATTACCGATGAGCATGAGGCGCCATGTGGGTGCTAGGAATCTAACCCGGGTCTTCTGGAAGTGCAGCCTGTGCTTTTAACCATGAAGCCATCTCTCCAGGCTGCCTTGTCTTGTCCTCTCTAAAAACAACTTCCTTTAGGTCTCAATGTAGCAGGGACCCCTAGGAGCTGCTCTGGATGTAATCTGTCCTTTCATTCTGGAAGCCACATCGTGAACAGCTCCTGGGGTCAGGTACAACTTGGTGGTGAAGAGGAAGCCAGATGCTTGCACGTGGTTGGTTCACACCAAGGATTTAAAAATGGGAAGAGAGGCTCCCTACATTTTTCTTCTCTCCTTTTCCTCTCTGGGTCTCAGATACAAGAGATAATTGAGCTATTCGCTGTGCTAAGTTCATGGTCACCTCACCACCATTAGCATGTAGTCTCACTTGCTTGAGTTGGCAGTGGTTTTCTCTTTGTCTGTAATCTCCTCTCCACTCAATCATGGCTTTTTAATACATGTCTTTGAGCGTGTCTTAAAATATACAATAACATTGAATGTTTGCCTGTATGCGTGTTGACTTTTAGAAATTATACTACCTGGAGAAGCTTGTTCTATTTTTACCTGTGTTCTATTTTTTTTTTAAAGATCTACCCATGAAATTGGCTGAATTAACTAGTTTATCCATTTCTAAAAAGCATATAGTTGAACCAGTCAAGGTCAGTGAAGTTATGTGCTGGAAACCATGGAGATTTGCTGCTTGGTCACACGGCTTGTCCATTGGTTTAATAAGGTCTATGCTTGAGAGCTGGGGGCTGTTGGAGCCTCCACTGTCATCACGGCTGAGAGAGAGGGAAATAAAACCTGCCCACACGGTCTTTTCCCAGAAGAGGGTAAATAGCATAAACATTTTTGAACTCTTCTGTCCAAAAGGGTCTCAGATAGATCCCAGAGCCATTCCCAACTTCACATGTAGGAGTCTAACAGGGGGAAACATTGGAACCAACCAGCAAGTAGATCTGGTGACTGTCACACTGTAAGCTACCACCGTGTTTTGTATCTGTCCATCCTTGGTTAGCTCCGGTTTCCTGACACCACAGACCTCCATGCTGACACAAAGAACCTCTCTTTTGTCCCCTCGTGACTCGTGCAAGTATCTCCGCACCCAGCATTCTTGGTTTATAAAGCTTATGTGGACTTAGTATTGATAATTGCATTCTGGCCTTCCCAGTCCATCGAATAGAATAAGGAATTTCATGATTGACTTCATTTTTGTGGATTTTGGGTACTTACCATTTCACTCCCCATTTCATAAACTTTCCATTCATGTTCCTGAACCATTTTTTGGCCCATTTTCTACCCCTCCTGTTGGGTAGTTGGAGATCTTGTATAGCTAGATGTAAATTCCTTGTTGAGTCAGAATCCTTGTCACTAATATCTTTTCCCACTCTGCTTGCTACTTCTTACTTACTTTGTGTCTTCTATTGAACCCAAACCCTTACTGTTGATACATTTAAATCCAGCAGTTTAATTGCTTTTGAGTCTGTGCTCTGCAGACATGATTTAGGAAGACTTTATAAGCCACAAAGACATTCCTCGTGCTTCCTCTTGTTCAGACCAGAGCTTTCACAGGTAGGTGTTTGTTCTGAGAATGGGTCTCATGTAGCCCAGGCTGACCTTGAACTTAAATTACATCTAAGGATTGTCATAAACTCCCGATCCTCCTCCTCTACCTCTCTAGTGCTGGTATTACAGGTGTGCAATATCACAATGAGGTGGTTTTTTTTTTAATTGCAGTGCTGGGAATTAAGTCCAGGACTTCATGGATGCAAGGCAATGACTCTAGCAACTTCACCACACGCCCAGAATCACATGCAGATTGTTCATATATATTTATGTGTGATATACGGGAAGGTTCCAAGCTCATCTAGGGAGCCAGGCATTATCGTGGAATCTTTCTCTTACCAAACCTCTATACAAATTTTAAACAAAAGACTTATTTTTCTTTATGTAGCTGTATGTGGTGCCCTTGGAGACCAAAGGGGTGTGTCAGAACTGCTGGGGCTAGAGTTACAGCTGGTTGCAAGTTGTCCAGCATGGGTATTAGGAACTAAACTTGGGTCCTCTGAAAGAGAAACAGGTCATCTTGACCCCTGAGCCACCTCTCCAGCCCCATTTCATCCCATCTTTCTCACAGATCAGTTCTACTGTACGCTAGTTTCCCCCCACCATTTTATTTTTCTCTGGGCTCCCTGTTAAACCTTACTTTTAGGACATAAAGGTAATACATTTTCCTTTGCAAATTATGTAGTGTGCTCTGAGTAGGGACATCTTGGATGTGCCTCGCAGTGCTAGGAGAGGGTGAGGCACAATAAACAAATATAAAACTGTTGTCAGGTTACCCTGGGCTCAGTTCTGCCTCTATCCTCCATTTCTCTGTAAAGCAGGGAGAGTGGGAGGAACCCTGGAAGGTTGTAGTAAGAATTAAACGGAGGGAAATGTTTAAAAGCATACCTCTTAGCTAGTGTTGTTTTCTCTTGGACCTTCATCATCAGTTCAGCGACTGTACACGTGGTTTCCCCCAGTCCTTGTTGTGGTATAAATGGAGGATCCATTGCCCCCAATCCCTCAAATGTCATTGCCTCTTGTCCATACCCAACAATTCATGACTTCCACACAATTATACCTGGATACCCTTGTGATATCCTACACATACTCCCAGAAGCTCCCTGTTGGCTTGCCCACCAGAACTTTTTTCAGCTCTCCTGAAGTCTCCATGTAGCTCCTTCCCTGCCCCTTTTCACAGTCACCAAGTTGCTCTCCAGCCTTAGGGACAAACGCCTGGCACATGGTAGACAATTAGAAGTGCTGGACACATCAGAGTATTCCTTGTGCCTGGTCATTTCTGCACTTGGGTTTAGGAACATGTGATTTTTTTTTGGCATTCCTTCCCTTCTTACCCCTTCCTCCAAAACAATAAAAATAAAAGCAGAAGTAAGGTCTCTGTCGTAGGAATTGTGGGGGTTACAGAAAGCCTTGCAGCCAGGCTCTGGAGTAGCCATGTGATGGGACTACTCAACTTGGTTCTTGGGAAATGGTATTTTTTAAAGACCACACAGCATTGCTTTGGCTGTCTTTCAAAAAAGGGATTTTTATCATTTTCAAATTGTATTATATAAGTGCTTGATCCCTAGACTAGGAATCTTTTCTGTCACCTTCTATCCTAAGTCTTGGAGCTCCACCAGTCTGAGCAGGTGAACCCTGCCATGATTCTTGACTCTCCACACTGGTCAAGAAGACAGATACCTCTTCCAGTATGGCAGCCTCCAGGTTATTATCAGCTGATTCTGACCAGAAACACCACCTCTTCTCCCTTTCCCATCACCTGTGTTTTAAACCGTGGCTTGCACCTCAAATCACTGTATTTTCCCCTGCTCTTTGTGGTGTTAGTGAAACAGGCCCATCTTTTTCTGGATGAAGGAGATCTGAGATCTATGCTCTGCTCTTGGCTCAATCCCAGCTTGACTAAGAGACATAAGAAGGATCCTGGAGCTTGGCTGTGTCCAACTAGACTAAACCCCATCTCCAAGTGACTTCTGTTGGTAGGGCACTTAAACTGCCCTGTAGAAGGGGTGTAATCAGGGCCCCCATCAAAGGAGGTATAGGAACTCTGCCTAACCCCATGGCTAGGGTTAGGTAGGGGCCCAAAGACTCCGGGAAGGAGAGATTTGGCAGGTAAAGGCAGGTCTAGGGTAAGCTTCTAATGCTCTCTTGCCTGGTTTGCTCTGGGCAACAGGAAATGGGGTGGGGAGGGAGGAAGGATGGGGACAGGGATTTTGACCTAAAGGCCCACAGCTGGACCTACTTCTGAGTCATTATCTGTGGTTTTAAACAGTCATGCCTTCTGTACCTCATGTTACTGGGTTAGTAGCAGAGTATTTTTTGCTTTCCAGTCTTCCCTTGAGGCAGGGAATCTCAAGGTAGCCCAGGCTTACTTCACCTTGCCTTGATGATCCCCTCACCTCAGCCTTGGGAGTTCTGAGATTACAGGTGTATGTCAATATACCCAGTTTGTCCCTCTTCTTCTCTTGGGATTCCTAGCACTGAGAGAGGAAGTAGATATTTACTAAAGGCAGCTTATGAAGCTTCAGTTGCTCCTCCATTTCCACACTGACAGTGCAGCACTATCTGTATAGTCTTGCCACATCTTCAGAAAAAGGACACACTTCACTCTTAAACGCACATTTCCTTTTCCTCGGTCTCCACTCAAGCTCAGGTGGCTGAGATGCTTGCTCTGCCTCCTACATGGCAGACATAAACAATTGAACATAGAACTTCTTTTCACTAAGTTCAGATAGGACTTCAGACTTCTTGACACTCCTGATCACAACTGGCATGTGGATGGGATCCGTTCGCTGCCCTGCCTTATGTGAAATCATCTTGTCTACTTCATAGGGCTTTGTTACCTCGAGACAATTGGTATTTTCTACCTTAAGTTACTAGGTAGATGTCTTGAGATTTTTACTACTCCAATCTGTGTTTGATTCCTCTCTGCCTCATCCTAAGTCGGCCCCATAGTGATCTTCATACCTTGTTTTGGATCAATGGACATATCTGTCTTCTCAATAGGGTCTAAGAGGACAGTGTGGAGATTGTACTGGGGATCACTTTGTATCCTGCATCTGACTCTTGGATGGTATGTGTCCTTAGACATTCTATTCTCAAATGCATGAAAACCAACCAGCAATTACAAGGTAAAAATACCAGCACATTGAAATTCATTTCCTGTCCCAGAACAGAACAAAGCAGGGACAATTTGTCTCATGTAAATTTCATAATACAGGAAGCTGCCTCCCTTGAGCCAAAGTGCACTTCAACTTGGCATCTTCTTCAGCTTGGTTCCAGAAAATGTGTGGCACCAAGAAGTTGGATACTGGGAATGACCTGTGTCCTTGGGGAGGCCTAAGCTGTTGATACAGCTAGCCGGGTTGTCATAGTAACCCTCTGACTTCAACTCTCAACACGTTCCCATTATCTGTCCTCCGGCCACACCTGAGGATGCCTTGTGCACCCTACCCCAGGGTCTCTGTCCCACACAGGGGGCATCTATGTCTTCTCCCATCACATTCCTCCAGTCTCTCCTCCTTTGAGTCTCTGATAACTCCACCACTCTTTCTTAGTTATTTTTTTTTAGTACCTTCTCATTAGTGGACCTATAGACATTTATTTGTTCATTTGTCTGACTCTTGTCCTGGAATGAGACCTGGTCTGTCGGTACATTTCTGTTAGAAGCCTGTACTACTGGCATTTGGGACTGGATAATTCTTTGTTGTGGGGCTGCTCCTTGCACTGTTAAATGCAAGGAACATTTGACTTCTATCTCCTAGATAATGGTACTCCTCTCCTCTTGGGTTATTGGCAATCCATAATGATCACTAATGTCTCTAGACATTGCTAAATGTCTTCTATGTGTGGAGAAGTCATCCCTGGTTCAGAACCACTGGCCTAGAACAATGCTGAGCACATGATAAACAAATCTGTGTGTTGAGAATGAGTCAACTGAAGTTGACTCACTTGGCCCATGTCTGTATCAGGTGTTATACAAGGCTCTATCCCACTTGCTGTGGGATATAGACACAGAGAGAGAGGGCTTCCCACCTTGTGAGGTGATTGTGAGACTCAGAAGAATGTCCACAAAGCATCGATACATTGAGTACATGTATAGATGTAGTGAGAGGCTGCTTGTTGGTTCCCCACTGCCTGGCTAGCTTAAACCCGAAATAATCACATAGAAACTGTATTAATTAAATCACTGCTTGGCCCATTAGCTCTAGCTTCTTATTGGCTAACTCTTACATATTAATTTAACCCATTACTATGAATCTGTGTATCGCCTCATGACAGCGGCCTACCTGTAAAGTTTCAGCATGTCTGACTTTGACAGCTACTCCATGGCTTCTCCCTGACTCCATCCTTCCTTCTCCCAGCATTCAGCCTGCCTAGCTTTCCCTGCCTACTTGAGTTCTGCCTTGCTGTAGGTCCAAAGAAGTTTCTTTATTCATTAATGGTAATCACAGCACACAGAGGGGACTCCCACACCAGTTGATATTTCCCAACTGGCAGCCCTGATGTTCGGAAGAAGGCTCACCTTGGCCTCTGTTGCTCTTCATCTTCCTCCTGTCTCCAAGCACCTCCATCGTTCAGACAAAGAATGTGAGATGGAATCACTGGACTCATGACTTGCCCAACCATGGACATGGACAGCCAGAGAGAGATGAAACCAAATGTTTGGACTACATGTCTCCCTCCTTTGTCTCCTTGGAGTCCTTGAAAGAACGGTGGTCCTGCAGCTCAGCACTCTTCCCAGTCCCTAGCTGAGGTCCTTCTATTCACGTTCCTCACATATCTGTGGAAGAATTGGAGCTAAGAACTCAGGAATTCTGAGAGGCCTTTGGGACAAGACTATTAGCATAGCTCTTGATCAGAGGAGGTTTGGGTGAGCCACACCGCACCTCGCAGGCCTGTTGGGAATAGCTCTTGAGCCTTGAGTCCTGCTTTCCCGTAACAAGGGTGGTTGAGGAAGGTGCTGGCACCAGCTGTAGCCCCTCCTCAGTGACCTTGTAACACCTGCCTCATTTCCTCTTCCACCCCTTTTCTGCCCTGAGGCTTTGAGAGCTCCTGCAGCCTGTCTCCATTGCCTCTTCCACCTGCTCCAGCCCTCTTGCCTTTGCAGCAGACGTAGCCTGGCCGCAGAACTGCCCTAGTTGTCTAGCCTACATTTCTGTGGCCTGGCTGCTCACGCATATGGTCTCTCTTGGATCCCCGCAGGGTTCTCCCTGCCTCCAAGGAGGTTGACTTTGGAAACCTGGCTTGGATTCTTTCTCCTTGCCTCCTATTCCAGGCCTGGGACCCTCCCCATGCCAAGACCAAGCTCAGGCCTTCATATTTGTGCATTTGCGTGTGTCTCTGTGACCTCATTCTTCTTCTGATTTTCTCAAGGAGCCACATGAAGTCTTTCTCTGTCACTGCTATGGCTCCACCCAGCACAAGGATTCCAAGTATCTTTTGTACATACCAAGAGAGCAACTGCTTGGAGACCCTCACAGAGGAAGATGACTGTGAATAGCTGGCTTCTTAGCTTGTAACTCAGATCTCCTTGTGGATTTTCCTCGGGCACTGTTCAGCTTAACCTCAGCAACAGCTGTTCCCAGGGGTGAATCTTTGCTTTGATGATCCTTTCCACTCTAAGTTAAATTCACTGGAGAGCAGGGATTTATTTACTCTATTCTGGGCTCCTGGGCTTATGGTGGAGCATGTAGCTGATTTTGGGGAAGGCTGGAGGAAGTCCTTTTGTCCTTTGATGGGTGGAGCAATTACTGTATCAATGTATTGGGTATATGAACTGTTCCAGCCAACCTGACACGAATTATATGTGGTAGCAGATCATTTGTATTAATGCGAGACTTAAAGGCATAAGGGGATGGCTGTTCCATGTGAGCCCTGTCTGAACTCGAGGCCAACATCTCAACTACTCTGCTTGTGGTCTGCGCATCACTGAAGTAGAAGAGTAGGTGGCTAGCTCCCAGGTTGTCCTGACTCCAGAGGAGCCTCATGAAGCTTCTTCCTAAGCTAAATGCTGTATACTTTCATGTTCAGTTTACTTTGGAAGTTGCCCTTTTAAAAGAGATCTTGAGCCAATAGCACCCCTCTCTAGGTAGCCTTACACCCACGATCCATTGATGTGGGAAATAATAAGAACCCCCGATGGCAGTCACCAACTCAGGACAACTCTGGAGATGTCGCCTCTCTCTACAGCACACTAGAGACTGGGCTGAGGCCTGCATGGAGAATTCACCACAACCCAGCTTCTCCCTCCATACGGTTCTGCTGCCCCCATCCCCACCACAGAGGTAGAACTCACGAGTGCATTGTTGAATGTCTGCACATGTATGTATTCCATTGGAGCACCTCCCATGCTAATCTCCATTTTCTTTGCCAACCCAGAATACTTTGTGACCTCTCTCTTAGGTCCCCACAGGAATGTCTTTGGTCTTGTAGGACCAGCGTGTGCTGGTGGACGGATTGGGGAGAGCCACTGGAAGTGATAGCCAGATGGAAGTGACCTTCAAGTGGCAGGCTCCGTTTCAATTCTTATTATGGTTTTAAGTTGCGATGTTCTTGGTTAGGTATTTCCTATGCTGATAGGCTGCATCTACGTCTTCCTTGTCAAATGCCTCTTAAGCCCTGGATGGTTTGGGAATAAGCAAGACAAAAAAAAATGGGATAAACCTCTTAAGATTTCACTCACATCTCACAAGGGCAAGGGAAAGACCTCGCTTGGCGTAGGCAGGGAGAGGTGGCCAAGTGTAATAAATACTTCATGTTTCAATTATTTACTGTTTAAGTTCAGTTGTTTCAATTACAGCTCTGTCCTAGACTTCTCTCAAGCACCTCCTAGTTTTCCAGAAGGATTGTGATACACAATAGAAGTTCAAGAAGAAGAGAGATGAATTGTCAACGGGGAAATAAAAGGAAGCTAAGTGAAGGGAGAAGGGAAGGAGTATAAAATCCTGACAGACAGGCGTCAGGGAATCCAGCCACTTGTAAATTTCTCATTTGTTAGTGGAGCGGCTCCCTCTGTGCAAAGCCAATGCCAGGGGCTGGACTGGCAGATGACTCAGCCATAGTTCCCATCCAGAGAAATGCTTGTGACTCAGCAGGAGCCTGTCCCTTGGTCCCCCACCTGATCCATATGCAGATATAATACGTTAAGTTCATGTCCCCCGGCTGAGAGGTGACCTTATTGCTCTCTCTTTAGATCTCACCTATTTATCCCCTGTCCCCCTGTTTTGCATTCATTTGGCTTGACCGCATCCCACTCCTGCCAGCTCCCATTACTCACTCAGGGCTTCCTGTGTGCTGGGCCCTCTGCTTAAAGCAATTTATGATTGTGTTTCCTCTTCTCAGCCACTCTCCAGGTTGGGTGCTATTGTTAACCTTGTTTACAGGGGAGGAGTTGTGGTTCTGGGAGAGCTCCTAGCACATAAGCAATCATGTCAGGGCTGTCATCCCCCTAGAGGCCATCTTTCCCTCTCTGTGGCTCCTGCCTTGACACCCTTAGTCCATGGACAGGTTTTCGTCCTCCTCAAACTGGCTAATCTTCTCTCTGGTTCCCCTTTAGTTTCCCATCCTGACTGAGCATGGCTGAATCTACGTTTTATCTTTGGGAATGAGCATGGTCTTCTGCCTCTTGTAAAAATAATTCTCTCATAGGTGTTGGCTACATGCTCTGCCCTGTAGGCAAACATCAGGCTTCCTGGGAGGCTGTAAAACAGGCTTCCACGTCCATGAGAGACGCTCCTACTCACGGTACACAGTAAGAGAAGGTCCTAGAAGGAATTCAAGAAGTGGTCCCAATGGCAGGCTTTGTGGCATGGTGGATAAGCACCAGAACTGTGAAAACTGGCATCCTGGGTGTATCAGCTGCCTGTTGAGTGATCCTAGGTTACATCGCCAAGATGCCCTGAGTCTCTGTTTCCCCTTCCACACAATGAGGGTGATGGTGGTGTCATTCTTAGGGTTCTAGGAAGGGTAGATGAGATGTTATACTGAGAACAAAGACTGTCTCAGCTACTGTAGCCTGAGCACCCAAAGGCTATGCAGGGGTAATAGGAGACACGGAGACAGCAAAGATGGAGCATGCTCAAGAGTGTGTAGGATTGGTTTAACAGGCTGCAAGGGAGTGCTGGCTTTGGGTCCTCGCTCTCCTCCTTGTTATAGAGCTCTGAAACAGATTCCTGAGCTCAAAATCTTTCTCAGCAATGTGCTTGCTCATGGCCACTGCATCACCTCACAGTCACCCCTGGACCTCACAGACACCCCAATACCTTTCAGGCCACCCCTGAACCTCATGGCCACCCCTGCACCTCACAGGCTACAATTTGTAAGGGAAGAAGAACTCCAACCCCGCCTCTAACATACAGCAGAACAGACTTCTTGGGTCCCTGGGAGCCCTGGTATCCTGTACTGTGACGCTGAGATTTACCTGGGTACATAAAGGATCTGCCTTTGCTTCCTGCTTTCCCTCCGTCCAGTGTGACTGACTGGATTCTCTGTGTGAGCAGTGTGCTCTGAGAGCTGGTTGAACAGACCTGGGATTTGTGAACCAGTGTTCCTGCTCTGCTGTTTCATGTTTTGTCACCAAAAGTTATGGAAGGTGGAGGGCTCTCAGTTCAGGCGGTGTTTTATGGATTTCATTATACTCCCCTATCTCTGTGTAATTTGATGAAATTAATGTTTTCTTTTTTTGTGGCTTTTTCTTTCTATAAACATACACAGAGAGAAAGACAAAGAGACAGAGAGACACGGAGTTAATTAATCAATAAAAGACCAGTACTTAAAACTGTTGGCCACAGAAGAACTTGGCTGCACATCTCACTGAGACAGCCCTTTCTGGACATGGGATTATTGTGGCTGAGTTCAGGAAGAGTGAACTTGACCCTAGGCTTCAGTACCTGTGTGGGCTCTGGGCTCAAGGAAGCCCCTGGGGACTTAGACAACACCCCATGTTTACAGAGGGAGAAACTGAGGCCCACAATTAGGAAATGACCTCTTTCACCCAGGCTTACCCAGTGTCGCTGAAGCTCATAGCGTGAGTCATTGGACGAATCACTGTTGGGTGCCTGACTGATGATCTCGTGTTGGGATCTCTTCTTTCCGTGTTTGCACCTTTTCCCTCTTACACCAAACCAGCCTGATAATCTGGTTTCCAAAATAAGAGCACAGGATGGCATGTCAGAGGACTAAAGAATTGTTCCAGAATATGACTTCCTTTTAATTTCTTATACTTAGCACTTTATATTTTTTTATATTTTATGATGGACTCTGTGCATCTGTACAGATGTATATTGCATTAAAACATGCATGTTGGCTGCTGCGTATGTATCAGTTTATCATATAGTTAATTATAGATTAAGTGATGTGCTAGATACTTTTTTTTGTTATTAGGACAAAATGCCTGATGAAAACGACTTAGGGAGGAAGGTTGATTTTATCCCGCAGTTTGTGGGGACATCCTGAGCTAGAACTGAAAAGACGAGAAATGAGTAGATGGGTCAGGCAAGTGGATGCCTGGATAAGGTAGAGTTGTAGCTAAAGCAAATGGCTGACAGAAGACAGCGGCTTCCAGAAGGCTCCACAAGGTTGGCACCTATTGTATACATCAAGGAATGATAGGCAAAACTGGAAAGCTTACACCACAGTGGGCTTTCCCCTTGTTTTAAGGAGTTTGGGCTCAGTCCAGAGGCAGGGGCAATGTCTTGGTGAGGTGTGATGTGGATTGTGGACTAAGCAGTTGACATCCGTGACCTTGCTTTGTCACTGACCGGTGTGTGACTTAGAAACATTGTATCACGTCTTCTACTTCAGTTCTCTTACCTGTAAAATGGGGGATGATAATGAACATCCCTTCAGGGTGTTGGGAGATGAAAGGGCCTGTCTTCTGTGAATTGTGGGGTTGTTTCCTGTAATAAGTGTTCTGAGGGATTAGTTATTACACACAGGGACCCAACTGCTCTCCAGACAGGGTACGGCATCATTACCAAGACATGAGTAAAGCACTCAGGCATGGAGCTAATGTTTTAATAAAAATATAATAAACAAAGGAAAACATTAGCAAGCACAGATCAGCCAGTGTAAGTCCAGGAAGAGGATTCATGTCAAGATGTCTGGAAGGGACCAGAGCTTCCTCGAGCTGGTGTACGGAAGTGACAGGCCCAGTGAGTTGCAGGGCACGAAAGGATCGGTGTGTTTGGGACGTGGAGGGGCTTTGGAGAAGTGGGTCAGAATGGGGGTTTGTGTATCAGGAAAAGGGGTTTACACAGGAAGACACTGGATGGCTTTAACCTGGGGAGTGTTGGGATTTGATTTCTTTTAAGATCTTTGAGCTATATGTGGTGGTACACACACATCATAGGCTGAGGTAGAAAGATTTTAAGTTTGTGTAGAAATTAACAAAAATTAATTTTGTTAAAAAAATTAACAAAATAGAAAAGAAAGGAAAGTAGAGGAAAGGGGCTGGACTGGCGAAGCTAAATGCTACCTAGATTCATCTGTGGCAGAGTGGGTGGGTCTTTGAGATAGAGAAGACAGTGGAATTGTCTGTCCCTGCCCTTCCTGCCTTTTACACTTTTGTTCTAATTTTGCCAGGGCCTTTCAATCTTCTCCAACCCAGGTCAATGGGAACATTGAAGTTTATTCAAACTAAGTTCTCAATGACTTCAGTGGGTTTGAAGTAGGAGCCTGGAGGTTGATGCCATTCTGAAGGCAGAAATTCTGATCTACCTGTTCTAACTCTTGCACATGTGGCTGGCCTCTAGCCTGCACCTTCTGTTCTTCATTCTCAGGTCTGGCCTCTGGCATTCTGCTAACTTATGAGTACCACATCTGGGCAAGTGACTTATTAGTACCACATCTGGGCAAGTGTCATGGGATAGGGCTTCAGAGTCAGCCAGCCTGGCTTGGATCCTGAATCTACTCTTTGCTCTATGATTCAGGATCATCTATCTATCTATCTATCTATCTATCTATCTATCTATCTATCTATCCATCCTTTATTGATATGTAAATTACAGAAGGGCTACATAGGGTTAAAGAAGCAAGGAGTTTCAAAGAGGCCTAAAATCACAGAGCTAAGAAGCTGGTGGAAATGCAGAGTAGTCTCTATGGAGGTGAGAAATGGACTGAACCCCTAAACTAGATGAAGAAACCACTATGGGGTCAGAGTTGAGCTGCAGGAGTGAGGTGAAGCGAAGGACAGGACCAGGTCCTGGTGGATGGACGGATGGGTGGATGGCAAGTCCAGATGAGTCAACAGTACAGATGGAGTCCAACCGAAACCTCTGTGACAGTTAGGAGTTCTCTGCTTGTCCCAGTAGAAAAGTCAGATGACAGTTGCCTGACTGGGGACCTTATCTGGGCTGGTGTCCACTTCTCCATAGTGTGCAGATAGATGAGAGAACATTACATGTCTTCCTCTGTCTCTTGTGTCTGATGAGTTCTCTGGCCTGACTTCCTGCTTTGATTGCAGTAGACCCATCTGCCGCTACAGCCCCAGTTCACCCCAGTGAGTTTATAGGGTGGCATCCTTTCTTCTCCCGTTAGTCCGTGCAGAGGGGTGGTGCTGGACAGATGGAACTATGTACGTATCCACATAGGTGCAAAGCCACCCTCAAGATGGAGTCAAAAGCTGCTCATAAAATGGAGTCTGTCAAGGCAAGGCACACTCTGAAAAGACGTTGTTTTATACAGTTTGGAGTAACACTCGCTTTCTAACGTCCACTCTCACGGTTCCTCAACCAGTCCTATGAGAATAAGAATTTATATAAGAAAGGCTCTAATCCATTCATGGGGTTTCACCTGTGAGACTTAGACCCTCGACCAGCCCCATCTCCTAACTGCTTTGGCAATCAAATCTCAACATGTCCTGGATGGGTAAGATTACATTCGGGCCATAGCAACTGGTACCTTACATCATCAAGTTACAAGTGAGTTCTGTTTGCGAAGCTCTTGAGCAGAGAAGCCCAGCACAGAACCAGAGGTCAGTTCTCCCCATGTTCTTTCCCTGCCTGTTGGGAGGGAGAGGTTCCAGCCCAGCCTGCCTTTCAGGGATAGCTGTAGGATTAATGAGTTAATGATTGCCGATTGTTCGGGGCTTTGCGGAACAAAGGCGCTGCATAAATACACACGCTCATTATTGTCGTCGCTGTGCTGGGCTTGGGCAACTCTATTGTCGCTGACTGATTTATGGAAATGGCGTGTTCGTGGACGATCTGAATTAGCGATAAGAAAATTTCAGGCACTTTGGCTAATAACAGCATCTTTCATTCTGAAAGCTTCCCGTGGGAAGTGAGGCGGCAGGAAGGCAACCCTTTAGACACAGCGTCAAATGCTCAGCCCTCTGTCGTAGCATGAAAAGCAGAGTGCTGGACTGCAGACATGCAAGATGTAGTCCCTGCAGGAGTTGAGAAGACACTCAGACACCTTGCAAAATGGCGCTCGCTGAGAACTGCCATGCCTGGTGCATGGGTAGATTGTGTTCTAGAACTTCCTCTAGCAGCCAGTGAAGAATGAGGAAACAGAAAAGATTTGCTTGGAATTGTGGAAGAAGGAAGGGTGAAATCTGCAGCCAGAACTGTTGGCAGCAGCTGCTCGTTCATTTCCTGGCTGCCCAGACCCAAAATAACCACACAGAAACTATATTAATTATAACACTGCTTGGTCCATTAGCTTATGCATATTTCTAGCTCCTTACATCTTAAATCAATCCATCTCTATTATTCTGTGCATGACAATGAGGTTGTGGCCTACCAGCAAGATTCCAGCAGGTGTCTTTCTCCTTCAGTGGCTGCATGGCCTCTCTCTGATTTTGCCTTCTCTCTATATATATATCTCTTCCAGCCTGATTATATTCTGCCTGGCTATAGGCTGAAGCAGCTTCTTTTATTAAGCAATGGTAATAAAACATATTCACATCATACAGAGGGGAATCCCATATTACCCCACGTTGGTTGCCAGATGTAGATCGATGCTATAAAATAGTCCCACACTAGCTCAGAATGGAGTATAAGAAAGGGTTCTTTATTTAGGGAGAGACTCACAGATCAACAGTCCTCTGCATGAGTGGGGAACAGGAACCGAATCCAGTAGCCCAGAGAGCGTGCAAGCTCTACCTTGGCATTTATAGTATAAGAGATCATGCCCAAGTGAGCTAGAATCTTAAAGGCTATTGGCTGAAGGAGTTACCACAGCATAGAACCAACAGAATCTTCACCCAGCAGATGACAACTTCTGCTAAGGAATAAGGCTCCCCTTTTCCCTGTTCCCCTCAGTGGAGAGAAAACTGGGGTGATGGGAGCTGATGCCACCAGGCCGACTAGAACCCTAGTTGAATTTTCATGACTTAAAATATCCCCTGGGCATCATCTTAATTTGTATTTCCTGGAAGAGGTTTACTAAGGTGCCTGAAAGGGTGCTAGGGTATAAGCCTGGTATCTCCTCAGTTGTATAGCTCCAGACACAGGGGAGAAAATGAATTTGGACACATTTGCCACATAAGCCATAGCCAACCCCATGGTTAACCCTAAAACTCAGAGGCTGCAACACCCCTCACAACTGTCCCTGCTTTGAAAGGGGGCAGCCATATCAACTAGTCACAGTATACCACTGCCCAGGAGGGCATGACCTCATGCAGGTCTCCCTTAGCCTGAGCACTTCCTGGGAAGATATCTAGCAGCTGATAATCCAGGTCCTTGAATATGGTGGGTGCTCATAAGACAGTCCTCAGCCTCTGCCACAGGGACACTGCAGGCTCTGAGTGCATCTTAAATATGGGTCACTTTGGAGCTTCTGTGGAATCAGGTTTATTAACTATAAATCAGGGCTATGGTATGTACTCTATTTTCCTCAGTCGCCACCCACCATGTTGGTGACTTTCTTTTGCATGCCTGTTGGTTATTGCATGTCTGCTCCTTTCCATTCCCATGCAAGGACTTACTGTGGTACCTTGCCCCACCCTGATCTGAATGTGATGCAAACACCCTGGTCATTGGTTCAAGCTGGACTTATCATCTTCCTTCTTAGAAGGCAGCCATTCATTCATTGTTTTTATTATTCACTTAGTTCATGTTCCAGTGTGATTAGATAAATCCCAAGTGCTGCAGACCCAACAGTGAAGGAGGGCTGCCTTCAAGGGGTTCACCTTCTTGAGGACTAGAAACCTAATACCCATGTCAGCTCTTTGAGTAAATTCCAGCACTGCTGGGTGATGCAAAGAAATAGAGCAGAGCCTGGACCAGAGGACATCCCCGTGACAAGAACAAGCAGTGGTCACTTATCCTTGAATGCCCTCCATAGAGCATGCCCAGGTCCATAGGAGCTATCATCCTAGCTCAGCTGCTCTGGTTGACACTTCCAGGACCTCAGACAACACCAAAGTGGGGAATTTCCAAGGAATCTTAGCATGCCAGGCAGGGCATGCTGAATCAGTCAGCATCAAGTCTTAATGAGACTTCTGGGAGCCCCACCCCAACAGGCAAGAGGAAAGACAGGCTCCCTGACCCTTGATGACAATCAGCCACATGTTCCCCAATTACACTGATGTCACTACCATCTGTGAACTGGAAGACACACCCTGCATCTGCCACACACGGCTTCCGAATTATGTAACGCCATTGGGATATCCTTGGCGTGCCACAGAGGTCTTGACCTCCTGAATAATAAGCTGAGGCAGAGGTATGAGTAAGTGGGTATGCGATTGTAAGGAGATGGTATTGATGAAGCAGACAGCTGCCTTCCAAACCCACAGCAAGCACCCACACTCCTCTGTTCCTTTCTGCCTCTCTTCATGTGAGCAGTCTGTCCATGGTCCATAAATCAAAAGTATTTCTTAAGCAGCTAGCTATTCTAGGAGCTAGGCTAGGTACTAAAAGACTCCATGGTGGCAATACAGGCAAGCTCTCACCGGCATGCAGGTGATCATTCAATGGAGAGAACGTTTCTTACACAAATCTCCACATGTCCACTTGATGTATCACAAGTGTTCCAGGTTCTGCAAAGAGTAGCAGCCATCCCATCTACAAAGTCCACCCACTTGCTTGTCTTCCTGTGCCTTGGGGTACATACTCTGTGCAGACAGCGTGCTGGGTGAAGAACACCCCCTTCTTGTGGCCTTCTCAATCTACCTGGCCACAGCCACAGATGCCTCTCCTTCAGACAGTCTACTCTCTTGGATTGACACAGGAGCTCTTGTCTTTTGCTATTTATCTCAGTATAGCATCTATACAAACACTGGGGCTTTGGGGGCTATGTTGTCTTCAAGGGTTTGGTACTTTCGAACAAATGATTTGAGGATTTCTCTTGGTTGTCATTTTCGTGTCTTCTCCTCCTGTCTCTTCCTCCTTTTTCTTCCCTTCCTATCAACATCTAACCTTTCTTCCTCTTCCCCTTCCCCATCTCATTCTCCTCTCCCTTGTCGTTCACCTCCTCTCCTTTCTCCTCCTCTTCTCTCCTCATCCTCTCTCTGTTCCTAGGGTCCCAGATGAAGTCTAGGCATCTGTAGCGCTTAGAGTCTCTCTGCTGGGTGTTCTTGATCCCCATGACCTCCTTAATGGAGCCAGGGCTCTGCTAGCCCAGGTGCAGTGATTGCAGTATCTGGCTCTCGGTAAGTACTTGAGAATGAGTTCTGCTGCTTCTCCTGCAGGACAGGATGACAGTGACTTTTGGGGGCTCTATTTCTGTTGTGGGTATTATATTCATTTAGCAATGATCTGATGCAGGAGGGTGGCATTCGGTCTTTGTGTTCTGTATTCCTTAATGGAAAAATCTCAAGTTTACATTTTCCCCGTGTTGGAGCAGATCGATGTTAAAAATCAGAGTTCAAGTTTTTAATTTCCTTTCTCTGAGAAATGGGCCTGAGTTGCCGACCTGGGGTGACTGGGGTGGCTTCTTGGTCCTTCAAAGATCACAAGCTTATTTGGGAGACTCAGAGTAGAAAAATGGAACCAACGCTAATGGGATTGGCCTCGACAAATTTGCAGGAAGGTCTGAGTGCGTTTAAAGAAAAAGCTCTTTAGCAAGAAAGAAAAATTTAGCAAAACCCTTTAAATGCTGTGTTACTCAGGTACAGCCTCACCTCCGCCCTTCCTTTGGTCACCGCTTGCGTACCTGGCATTTTGCAGCCTTTACTGAATCTTGATTCATTGCATCCCTGTTATCACACTTTACAGAGTGGGAAAGTGAGGTACAAGCAGGGATGTGCCTCAAGGACCACATGCTGATCACACTTGGTGTAATTGTGCACAGTGACCTTCTACTCTCCACCCCCATCCAAGAGTAACTGTTTAGGTTGCAGGTAACAAGATGAACATGGCAGCTTCCATCCCTGCGCTGGCTCCGCTCTATCCTCCAGTCCGTTGCTGCCCACAGAGCACCCACAACACAGTGAAGGAGACCTACAAGCTTGTTATCTCTCAGAATGCCAGGGATTGACTCAGCCCAGGTGTTTCTGCGCCAGGGTTGCGGGCTGGGGCTGCACGAGTTGGGGGCACTCTTGCACTGGGACCCCCCCCCCCCCTCCAGGACACTCATTGCAACATCTTCTGCCTGGTTGTGAGTCTCAAGTCAGGTGGGATACTGGTACACCTGAGAAAGACACAGAGAGGTCAGTCCACTGTCTTGAGAGTTCATGGCTAGCAGAGCCTAGATTCTCACCTGGACCCACCTGAGTTAAAGCCACAGCTCAAAAAAAAAAAAAAGCTTCTATAGGAAGGCTTACTGAAACCCAACCTACTGATCATCCCAAAATCAAGGATTCTTGGGGACAGCGAGCTGAGCACATACACATCCTCCCAAATGGCTCCTATGAGCCCTTGGTGATGCCCTTCTTACTTCGCTTTTCAGCAAGGGAAACTGAGGCTTTAGGGTGACAACCAGTGTCTCCTGGGTGACAGAGCTCTAAAGCCAAGCCGAGAATTAGATGCAGCATTTCCTTTGGGAAATTTTGCTCCTCTATGGCTTAGTAGTTCCTCCTGACAACCAAGATTACCAATAGATGCCATCTACCGTGGCAGTGATGGTCACATCATTAAGACCTCTGCAGGCACAGATGGGGAAAGCCAAAAAGCTCTTATAAGTGCTGAAGAGCTGTTCAAACGTGACCACTTGTAGAGCCCAACCTTTAGTAACATCAGCTTTAGAACTCAGTTCCCAGCTCTCATCATGCTCAGACATGTGTGTCAGCCTCTCTGTGGCACAGATGCTTCCTCTTCAAGGCAACAATCCTTTCCTTACAGGGTTACTAAACGATCCAATAACCTAATGCATAGCAGCATTTAGAATGACACCATACAGGGCAGGCTCTTGGGTAGTGGGACTGTTAAAGCCATTGTGGTCACTGTGGTATCATAAAAGACAGAAGCCTCCCACAGAGAGGCAAGCCAAGGGGGTTGCCTGTGACCCACCAATCAATTGAGTTCTTTACCAGGCTATTCCCACCCTTTCCTTTTGCTCTCTGTCTTCTGACTCTATGAACCCCCGAGCACCACTGTCCCTGTGTATACCAGGTCTAGTCCTGTCTCTAACCAAGGTACCTTTGTGTTTGTTGTGCCCTCCTTATCAGCGGGTGACATCTGGAAGTATACTTGATTGGAGCCCAGGCATATTATGTGTACATGTGGTTTATGTTTCCCATGCCAGGGCTTCTGCCTCTGTCTCAAAGCCTGGTATTTAGAATCCCTGCTAACTGCGTAGCTGTCCAAGATATTTGTGGCCTTGACCCTTGCCCATTCCCTCATGCCCTGCCAATCTCACCACTCAGCTTGCATGGCTTGCACCCCTAGTCTGGAGCCCCCAACTAGTTTTGTTTTTGTTTATTGAACATCTAATCTGTGTGGTGCTGTTTCAAGTTTTCTTTTTTTTTTAGATCTTTTTTTAAAATTTATTTATTTATTAAAGATTTCTGTCTCTTCCCCGCCACCGCCTCCCATTTCCCTCCCCCTCCCCCAATCAAGTCCCCTCCCTCGTCAGCCCAAAGAGCCATCAGGGTTCCCTGCCCTGTGGAAAGTCCAAGGACCACCCACTTCCATCCAGGTCTAGTAAGGTGAGCATCCAAACTGCCTAGGCTCCCACAAAGCCAGTACGTGCAGTAGGATCAAAAACCCACTGCCATTGTTCTTGAGTCAGAATGGCTAAAATAAAAAACACCAAGGATAGCCTTTGCTGGAGAGGTTGTGGAGGAAGGGGTACACTCATCCATTGCTGGTGGGAATGCAAACTTGTGCAACCACTTTGGAAAGCAGTGTGGCGGTTTCTCAAGTTTTCGATACTAACATTTTCTCGACGTTTTCCCGCTCTCCAGAAGCCACCTGGGGGACCACTCAGTGTAGGTCCACGGCCCCCTAAGTCAGTCTCACACTGCCCAGATGCTTTAGAAACGTCATCTGCCCTCAGGAGGGGGTGGCTTCCTCTCTTTCCTCAGTCTGGACCCTTCTATACCGCGTTACCTCCCGTCTTCTGCTTGCTGTTCCTAGATTCCCCCCATCTTTGTCTAGCACAGAAAGGATAAGTGACCCAGAAACCATGGTTGGTGGGTGGGGGTGGATAGTGACTACAAACGCTCAGGGGATGTGTGATGCACTTCAGGATGGGAGGGTGAGGAGGTGCTAGGACCCAGGACAGAGGGAGTCTCTGTAACCTCAGCTACGGTGGAGAGGACAAGGTGAAGGTACAGACCTGACTGTGGCGAGCACAGGCTTTCTCCGAGCTTCTCACTCCAGCAGGTTCCCCTGGCAACACACGCACGACTTCAGCCTGGGTGCGCGCATCCCTCAACAGAGAAAGTATATTGGAACCTCCTTCCACTGCCCCTCACTTTCCTCCACATTAAATATAAGACATTTTCTCATTGTTCATGTGTACAGTGTCATAGGTTCAAACCCCCTGTAGTGAGATAAAGATCCAGCAACCTTTGAGTTGAGGTTTGGTTGGCAATAATTTATGGGACTGGCTCAATTTGCTCAGTGGCAAAGGTGTTTGCTGCCAAGTCTGATGACCTAGTTCAATCCCCAAGACCTACGAGGTGGAGAGAAGCAAGTCCTGCACATTGTCATAGCAACTCACCCTGACATATACATAGGACAAATGCATGTCATTTAGAAAGATCACTTCTCTTTGCACAGGGTTGCTGGGCTGTTTATCCAAGCAGATAACACCTGTGTCTCCCACACTTCATCTCCAAGGTCCTTTTAGCATCTGTTTCTCTGTCTGCCCCAAACCCTCCTTACCTATCTAAAATGTAAAGTTAAGTTCAAGTCCAAAGCCTCCTATCCATGGAGCATTGCAAAATTATTTAACCTTCTCAAAACACCCCTTTCTTCCCGGGTCAATGAGGCCTGTCTTAGTAATCGTGAGGAGAAATGAGGCAATGCATGGAGAGGGTCATCAACTCAGCCGTGTGTACACATGGAGCCCCCTGTCCATCCCAGCCCAGGGGGAGGTAGGCCTGTGATGAACAGTGACATAAATGATTTTTCCCCATAGGATGAATTTTTAATTTTTTATCCTTAGGATTCATGTTTCTTTTCAGTAATTAAAAATTCAGAGAATGTAAGAACCTCTTACCAGATTCATAATTTCTCATATTTGCATGTTTTTTTTCAAATAAAAGAAGTCAAACACTTTCACTAAAGCCAAAATTCCTCCTGTAATGGTTCCTATGGTTTCTTCTTCCTCCCCTACGCAGCCTTGGTCTTGAATTTGGGGCATGGTCTTCCAATCTGTCTTTGTGTTACGTTCCCTCTGTGTGTGTATGTTCATAAATCATACAGGTGTTACATTTGCATGCTTAACCGCAAACTCTGAAACTCAATTTTTGACCCCATGTGGTTTTCCAAGCAAATCCGTGCGGAAGCATGGAGATCCTCACTCATTTTGATGGAGATGTGGTCTGCTATCTGTCCCCAGTCCCTGCCATTGCCATCCATCCTGGTGTCTCCCAGGAGCTCCAGGGGAAGATATTCCAGAGGAGGAAGTGCTGACTCACAGAGAGCTCAGCTGCCAGCTGGCCTGGCCTGTGCCAGCCTGTACTCCAGAGCGTGTAGGGTGTTACACAGCACCTCTGAGGGGTCTGGGCCGCCACATTCTCACCCATCCTCACTACGACTAGACTTTTCAATTTCACCAAACTGGTGGGGTCTCACACTTATTTTCTTCCTCTCATCTCGGGTCACCAGCATACCATGTACTTCTCTGTATTTCTGAATATCCAGCTGGGAAAGGATTTTTAAATTCTGTCTTATATTATGGACACTTCCTCCAGTGTATTCTTTATTGCTGAGTTTTCTTTGAGGGGCATTTTGTCCTAGGGAAGATATTAAATTCTGTTTTGTTCAAATTGATCTTTTTTTTTCCAATCATGACTTTCTTAAGCGTGAAGTTTCTAAGAACATTTCCTAATAATGATGGTAAAGTTTGTGCTGTCCTTTCATGTATGGGTTGTTAATCTCTTTGTGTACTGCAAAAATAAGGCTTTAGGGGCAGGAGAGATGGCTCAGTGGTTAAGAGCACTGACTGCTCTTCCAGAGGTCCTGGGTTCAATTCCAGCAACCACATGGTGGCTCACAGCCATCTATAATGAGATCTGGTACTCCCTGCTAACACGCAGGCATACATGGAAGTAATGCTGTATACATAATAAATAAATAAATCTTAAAAAAATAGGGCTTTAATATTGTCCTTAATGAAGGTCATTTGCCCCACACCTTTTCCACACTAGTTTTTAATGCCAGCCCTATTTGATACTAGGATTTCTTAAACTTTTCACAGCCACAACCCCTTTTGTCCCTCAAATGTTTATGAAGCCCAGGGGCTATAGGTCTATCAAACATATATAAACAGTTACTAGCAATAAATCATAATGAAATTTTCTTAAAATCAAATCTTTATTATATATTTAATTTTATCACTTACTAAAGATGAAACTTTTGTTATTAATGAGATGCATGTGGCCTCTTTATTTTTAACATAAGGAATTAAATCTCCACTGAATATTTAATACTATAGGATATAGAGCAGTATCTTTCACAGTTGGTTGACATTTTGATTTTTATAATCATTAGCCCTGGGAATACTGTTACATAAATATGTAGTACAAAATGGCAGGAGTGTGTTCGGGACAACTGCAGAAATTGCTGGAAATTCTGTCCTAGCCCCCAGCTAAACTTCATCTACCAGAGCAGGTTTTATTTTTTTAATGAAACTTAAGTTAGTAACTCAAAGATAGGTTTTTTAAATCAAACATTCGAAGACAATCCAGAAGTATACTGACCTGATACGGGCTAAGGGATTGCGGTAGCAAGGTAGTAAATGCCTCCGTCTGTCATAAGGAAGCCATTCCGTTTCTGTCAGCACAGGAAACTTCGTACGTACCATGAAACGGAACTGCAGTTCAGAACTTAGGACCACCCTGGCTGAGCTGAAGGGCTTGGGGCTGCATGCCTTGGTATGCCATGGTGTGGTGGCACACATAACACTAAGTGTGCTGGTTTAATTTTATGTCAGCTTGACATAGGCCAGCGTCATTCTGGAAGAAGGAACCTCTACTGAGAAAATGGCCCACTAGATTGGCCTGTGAGCAAGCGTGTGCATTTTCTTGACTGATCGATGTGGGTGGGCCCATCCTAGTGTGGGCAGTGACGCTCTGGGAAGACGATCCTGGATGGTATGAGAAAGCAGGCTGAGCCAGCTGTGCCAGTAAGCAGCCCTACTCCATGGCCTCTGAGTCATTTCCAGTCTCCAGGTTCCAGCCCTGGCTTCCCTGGGTGACAGACAATCAGTCATAAGCTGAAATATACTCTTTCCTCCCGAAGTTGCTTTTGGTCACATTGTTTCATCACAGTGGTAGAAAAGTAACTCCGACACTAAGGATGTGTGCTGTACGTTTACAACCGAAGCTGTAGTGAAGCCAGGGGCTACAACCTGAGTCGGACGACCAGAAACATTTCAGATTCATAATGCTTTCAAATTTTGAATTGATTTCTTGTTGCAAGAATAACGTTTCGCTGTTCACTGGTTTATGGATACTTTTGCAGTCAGTTATATGAACGGTCCTTATGGGGTCACAACCCACAGTTTAAGAGGCTGGGTCCACACTACATTGACATATATATGAACACCTTATACATATGAACATCTTTTCGTGTGTGCTCTGGTTGTCCCTGTCTAAGCAGGGACAGCTACTCATAACTGTAGGAAGGAACATACAAGACAAGTCCAGGCTGCAGTGAGAATCCACAGCAAGCAGGTTTAACCAGGTCCTTCTCTGCATCTTTCTTAGTTTTGCTGGGCACTATAGACCTTGCCTTTATGTAGCCTGACTACCTTGTATGCACCATTTGCACTGGCAGTGGGATTGGCTTGGGGTGGGTACCCCTTGGGAAAAGAAAGCTTGATTCATCAAGTGGCCATAGACAGCCACACTGACCGTGTAAGAACAATACTAAATTTGTTTGCCAAAGCCTGGAGTGGTTGCTTGCCCATTCTCACCACAAATCAAGGCATTTTCCAAAGCAGCTGAGCCATAGCCACGGGTCTGCCCCCACAGAGATTAGATAACACAGACAAACCACAGCACAAGTTGGTTCCTCCAAGAAGAATTTCAAGTCTCATTGCCAGAGCAAGTGGGCATCCTCCAGATGAAAGAGGAGGTAGAAACTAAGTTCCCCATGGGATCTCAGGCTAGCCTGAGGTGAGCCGGTACTTGAAACACTGGTTGCTTGTGACATCCATGAAGCTACGTTCCACATTGCTGTGGCCTGTGTACATCACTTTTGCAAGTCCTCAGGCACCCAGAAGCTCTTCATTTCCTTCTGTAGCTCTTGTATTCTGGGGTGTCACATAGGTACCCCGTTCTTGCTTTGTATCACTTCATTTAAAATCCAGTACATCAAACAGCAATTTAGGAAACCTCTATGTTGGTGGGGGCAACAAGGGAGGCTGGGGGACTGTTTACATCTTACACAAAGGATTTAAATTTGGACCACACACACCTCATTTAACAGGGGGTAGCATAGTGTGACCTTCTCATTCTTACCTTCTGGGAATCAGTACTGCTGAGGCTGGAGATCTCAGGCCCGGGATATGTTTAGTCTGAACTAGACAAGTTAGACCTCTGAAGGTAGGAGGGAAGAGATTGAAGGCTAACACCAGTGCAGTGAGAGTTGAGATCACCCCCAGGAAAATGCCTTGCATTGTCTAGCATGTATTGTGTGCCTGGCATGTATCATGTGCCTAGCATGTGTCATGTGCCTACAGGCATTCCCCAACCAGAGCCCCTGCTGCAGCAATTCACTATCCCTTACAAGCAGAACTATGCACAGCCATGCAGAGCCATGCAGTACCATGCAGAGCCATGCAGAGCCATTCAGAGCCATGCAGTGCCATGCAGAGCCATGCAGTACCATGCAGAGCCATGCAGAGCTATGCAGTGCCATTCAGAGCCATGCAGAGCCATGCAGTGCCATGCAGAGCCATTCAGAGCCATTCAGAGCCATGCAGAGCCATGCAGTACCATGCAGTGCCATGCAGAGCCATGCAGTGCCATTCAGAGCCATGCAGTGCCATGCAGAGCCATGCAGTGCCATGCAGAGCCATGCAGAGCCATGCAGAGCCATGCAGTGCCATGCAGAGCCATGCAGAGCCATGCAGAGCTATGCAGTGCCATTCAGAGCCATGCAGAGCCATGCAGTGCCATGCAGAGCCATTCAGAGCCATTCAGAGCCATGCAGAGCCATGCAGAGCCATGCAGAGCCATGCAGAGCCATGCAGAGCCATGCAGTGCCATGCAGAGCCATGCAGAGCCATGCAGAGCCATGCAGTGCCATGCAATGCCAAACATCTCTCCTGGTTGCATTCTGGCTCCCACAGAAATGTGGGGTTTGGTTCTGAGCCTGAAGACAAATGAAGTAGCACCTGTATCGTGTCCCCCACTGGGATCCCTTTCATGTCTGATCTCTTCCCTGCCTGTTGTAGAGGTAGAGTCTCAGAAAACAAAGCAAAAGCACACACACACAAAGACCAGACTGCTCTAGAGCCTGGCCGAAAGGGAGCCAGGGGGAGCCAGTTACATAAGCCTGGCAGCCGGGCTGTCTGTGGGCCTATGACTTATTTAGCTGTCTGTCTTTTTGGGAGGTCAGGCTCCATCCTTTCCAGCTGGCTCCCAACTTCAGTGATTACATTAATGCCTGGTAATTGAAGGAAACAGACACCTCCCCAGACCCCAGCGTCCCAAGTGGCCAGATGGGGATATTCAACACCAGGAATGCCTGGCTGGGCCCACCCAAGGCTTTGGCAATCTGCTGCAGAAGGAGGCAGAGCTCTTGTGAGCCCTCCCGCTGTGCAGAAGTAGTCTCTTTAAAGGCTGCAGCTGGATCTTGCCCTGATGTAAATTTTTTTTCCCTTTTAGAAAGGTGAAGCGATGGTGCTGTGTCCTGGTGGCCCGCGTCATTCTGATGCAGCACGGAGTCAGCTCTGATGCTGGTCTCTCTCTCTGGGGACAGTTTTTTCGCTTATGAATCCTAGAGGCTGAGAACTGCTGCCTTTTATGCAGAAAGGAACATCATCATTAGCAAAGTAAAATAACAAGGCACAGAAGGAACCGTTCTCTTAAGCCCCATGTGTGTAGTGGTTTTAGCCTTGACCTCTGCTTTTTTTCATAGTTGTAACAATCACTGCAGGATCCTTGAGAGCTCCCAGCCTCACTTTGCACTTCTCCATCTCCTGCCCACCCATAACTGGTCCTCTTCAGGTTCCTAATACCTAGGACATAGCTTAGCATAGAGAGATAGAGAATGCTTGCCTGCCTACCATATTCAAATGCCTGGGCTTTATTCCTAGGGGGAAGAGAGAACCAGATGAATAGAATGAGAGAGGGAGAGAGAGAGAGGCAGAAAGACAGAAGCCGAGAGAGAGAGACAGAGACACAGAGACACAGAGAGAGACAGAAACAGAGACAGAGAGAGACAGAGACAAGGAGAGATGGAGACACAGAGAGACAGAGACACAGAGAGACACAGAGACACAGAGAGACACAGAGAAACACAGAGACAGAGAAAGACAGAGATACAGAGAGACAGAGACACAGAGATGGAGACACAGAAAGACAGAGACACAGAGAAACAGAGAGAGACAGAGACACAGAGAGGTGGAGACACAGAGACAGAGACAGAGAGAGACAGAGACACAGAGAGGTGGAGACACAGAGAGATAGAGACACAGAGAGACAGAGACACAGAGAAAGACAGAGAGACAGAGATCCTGGAGCCCAAGAACATTACTGCGTATGGCACTATATCACAAGTGGCCAAACATCAGAGAGGAGAGAGCAAGTTTGAATCCCAGCTTGCAGCCTACAGGCTAAGGTTATTGTCATAGACCTTGGACTCGTGGCATCAGCAACTTCTGATGGTGCAAACAGCCTTCACAAAGGACCTGTAATGTCACATATGTAAGCACTGCCCTGCCTGGGACCCCTTAGCTTCCAGTTGGGGGTGAATGACGCAAGGCCTGTCACATCCCAGACCCTGACACAGCACATGCAGAATGGAAGTCAGCCTTGTATTGGGCTTTGTCCATTTCCAGATCCCCTTAGTGGAGCAGGGGAAGTGTGTCTCTGTCAGTTGCCTCTACCCAGGGTGTACCTCCTGCACCATCTCTGCAAACCTTGCTTTGCTCATCCCTCAGGTGGGCCGGCAGGTCCTCACGAGCGACCCTGGAGCAGAAGAGAACAAAATGAGATCATGTCTGCAGATAGTCACCTCCTGCAGACATGTAACAAAGGCCATTCACCTTGGCTGGAAAAAACTCTCCATCAATGTAGGAGAATCTTGCTTGAAAAGAAGCCAGCTCCCTGGGACGCTGACTTCATGGTGGGAGGAGAGGAGTTGGGGTGCTGTGGCCTGTCTGGGCTGCCATTTGCAGATCCCAGAGAGCAGAGGATCCTTAAGCTAATAAACGTACACTCCAAAGTACCTCTCTTAACAAGGAAACATCAGTTCAGCAGCGAGACACCCTCCTTTTCTGCTTTCCATCCAAATCAGAACCCAAAGATGGTAGGGTGAGGCAGTACAGCTCAGTGGTCCCAGTGAGGGAGCAGGGAGCAGGAGCTGAAGGTCGGTCAGAGCCACATAGCAATATTCCGTTTCAAACAAACAAACAAACAAAAAAACAATACCGCTAACCAAACAGGTGAAGAAGTCAAGCACATTGTCAAAGGGGGCCTAGTGAGATGCCTAGAGTCTGGAATCTAGGCAGATTTTATTCCAATGATCCGTGTCCCGTCTACTGGAAAGGGCTTGTTTCCACAGTAAAAACTTTCCATAACCTCTTGAGCAGGGGAAAAGGACTAGAGAAAATGAGAGTTTGGGGAACTGGTCCGTGAAGATGCGGTATGTTAAGACAGATGGCTGTACAGCTCTTCTTCCTCTCTGGAGCCTCTCCCTGTCACCGCACCCTGTTTCTTTAAAATTCAGGGTAGACAGAGCTGCTCTTAATGCCTTGGAAAGCGGCCCCCACCCCCACCCCGTGCCTCTCATAGCACCCTGAAAGATGGAGTATTTTATTAATAATTCGCTGGGTTCAACTCTCCAGGGGCCTCTTCTGGCTTCCAGGAATGATGCTTACCCGGTTTTTCTGCTGGTTTGGGGAACACTGATTAATGATGCAGGGACGCCCCGGCAAGACAGGCACTTTTTTCACTGCCAGGGAGCCCTGATGAATGGTGCAGCCTTTTCCTGGCTAGGGTGACCCACAGGATTCCCTGTCCCCACATCACAGTGGCCACTCCATCCTGAGTGCCAGCTTGGGGGTGGGGCAGATGCTGCTTATAGGCTCAGGAGCCACAGGGAAGCCACTATTCAACTGTTCATTTCTCAGATGGGTACAGTCACACCACAGTGGACTTCAGGGAGTTCCCTGAGGCTCCTGATCAGTGTTGAGAGAGAAGAGGTTCAGTTCAGCTGAGAGCCAGTGCACTCAGCTACCAATCTAGAGGAGACTTCCTGTTGCCCCAAGCGCCCCCATTTTCTCACCGAGCCGTTCTTTAACAAGTCCCCTGCTTAAGAAAATCATCACCATGGCTCTGGCCCTCTGAGTCTAGTTGGCCCTCATTCCCAGCTGTCACTGGATGTGTTTCTGAGGGGAGCTCAGAGTTCACAGTGGCCCTAGCTGACCCAAGATTCCACCCAATGGCCCATCTTTCATGCTCTCAGTAGTATTCAGAGTTCCCATGGCATACCATGCATGGATAGAACCCTGGATGTATAAAACACCCACCAAAGTGGGCAAAAAATACCGCCCATGACTTGGGAAAAGTCAGGTGTTAATCAAAAGCAAGAGGAAATATATGCGTAAACAATGTACCCTGAGTCCCTGGAAGCCTTTCTGGTATAAAATCTAAATTCTCCCAGTTCTCTCCTGCTCTGGTCCCCTGGAGTCCTATGCTTTGCTCTGGGCTAGGTCCTTCCAGTTATTCCCACTGTTCTTGGGCTCTAGGGTCCCTTTGTCCTGCACTTTGAATCCTAATTCTGCCTCACCAGCCTAGCAAAGACCTTTGGCAACTCTCTCTCTCTCTCTCTCTCTCTCTCTCTCTCTCTCTCTCTCTCTCTCTCTCTCTCATTTCCTCATCTTTTTTTAATTTTTAAAAAATCTTTATATGCATTGCATGTCCTTGTGAGGGAGTCAGATCACTGGAACTTGAGTTCCAGACAGTTATGAGCTGCCATGGGGGTGCTGGGAATTTAACCTGGGTCCTCTGGAAGAGCAACCAATGCTCTTAACTGCTGAGCCATCTCTTCAGACCCTTATTTTCTCATCTTAAGATAACATTTCCTTCATGTAAGACTGCCCTTGGGATTCGGATAGTTAATGCCTGCTTGTTCCTGCAAGAATTTGCTAAAATTAGTGTTTGCATTTCACTTTTTCAGGCTGGGAAATGTTTAAGTCAGAAGCCATATGGCCAGCTTAGATAGGCAACATTGTGGCAAACATTTCTCAGAGTTAAGCACAGAAAGTGTAGTTCTTTTCCTCACTAGTATTTGTTAGCTTTTGCTATGTAACAAATTGTTTCAATACTTAACGATTTAAAATAACACTGTCTATAATGGCATCAGATCTTGAGGGTTGGTGAGGCAACAGATATTTTAGGAGATGGTGTTGATTGAGGATAGCTTGAGTTTTCAAGGAGCCTTGGTCTCAGATTTTCACAACCCACAAGTGGTGACATCTTGTTTGTACAAATAAAGCTTGTCTGAAGATCAGAGGGCGGAGCTAGCCACTAGCTAACCATAGAGGTATGGAGGTCTATACAGACAGACAGGAAATGATATGACTGGGCGGGAGGAAACAGGAACTCAGTCTCTTTTTGGCTAGGAAGTTGAGAGGTAAAGTGGCTGTGGTTTTGCTCCTTCATCTCTCTAATCTCTCAGCATTTTCCCCAATATCTAACTTTAGGCTTTTATTACTAAGACCTATTAGAACTTGTGCTACTCCCATGTTTATTTGGGGACTTGTATGAGAACAGCTGTGAGGGGACAGCTTCTGGAGGTGTAGGGCCAGAACAGGTAAGATCTGGAGAGGCGTGGACTGTGCCAGTCCTTCTGCTTCCCCTTGTGGTCAGAGAAACCTTCACTTGGACACATCCCAAGTGATAAGAGGGTTGAGGAAGAGCTCCCTGTAATGAAGGGAACTGTCAGGTCATATGACCTGGAGTGTGAAGAAATGTGAGGTGATCTACCTGGCTTCCCCAGAGTCCCTGAGACACTGGGCATTTCCTCAAGGAAGTCCCCTGTATGCCCCACTCCCGTACTGCCAGAGAAGAGCCCAGTCACTACCCATATTTTTCCTTCATAGCATTCTTTCTGCACCCAGATTTCCTGGGACATAGAATGGGGTGTTCCTCCCCCCAAAACACTGTACAAAGATGGAAGCTTGGTGGAAGCAGGATGGGACTGAACTGCACCCTGACTCCTAATTCCTTGTCAAACCTTTTTCCCTCCTTATGAGCTGGGACAAGCTGACCAAATAGGCTGAACTGTCTTGCTGAGCATTGTGCTCTCCACAATGAAACCCAAGTGATGCTAAAACTGGCTTTGTGAGGAGCCAGGTGGGCTCCTGGTAGCAGAGATTTCTCCGAGCGAGGTAATTTAACTCCAGTGCACAGAGAGCAGGGAAATGCAGAATGGTAATTTGGAAAGCATACATCAGGAGCTTTTGGGAAAAAAAACCTGATATTGTTGGTTATCTTTCCTTTTATTAAAACCCAGAGCCCCAAGGGCTGTTGTCACATCCTTGGTGAGTTCATTCAAGGCAGAGCGTTGGCACTTCTAATTTGCAGATTTAAATATTGTCAAGAAATGGTTTAAATGCTCAGCATGACTGGGGACTCTTATGACTGTAGCTGACAAGAGATGGCACATCTCTGGGGAGGCGGTAGGGTCAAGAAGGAAGAGTACACGGAGATCCAGAAAGATGGGAATGGCTGACATTTGCTGACCACCTTCTGCCTCTCTTCCGAGTGCTTTTCACATGTATTTTTTTTCCTGACATTAATCTCACATTTCCATTTTACAGTTGAAGACAACGAGTGCCCAGGAGGTTAAAGAGCTTGCCCAGGGTCATTTAGCTGTTCCAGAGCAGAGCTGGCATTGGAAGCCACTACTGACTTTATGTCACCCACTGCTTCCCAGTGCTGTGGGGGAGCTGCGTCTCAGAAGCAGGCAGATCGGGCCAAGTTCAGCTGGCTCCAGTAGACTCTGGCCTCCCTTTGTGTATGGTTGGACAAATGGGAACTGGACAGTGTGGGTATACGTATCCTGGGCTGTGTACTAAAGGTACAAACAGTGAGCAAAGCCTGAGTAGCTGCTCTGAGGGATTCATAAGCACCTGTCCTAAAGCATAGAACCTCTGGGAAGGGACATAATGTCCAAAGGACACATGGCTGGGGAAACCAGGAGTCTGGAAAAGCCCCTTCAACAAGGGACTTGAGTAGACTTCTCTTGGTGTAAGAATGGTGCTAGGCTGTAGGGTTCTCTCTCTTCCTGTTCACCCAGGGTTTTTTCTCCCTCTGCTTCTCCCTCCCTCTCCTTCTTTTCCTCTCGCACACACTTATTTTTGTAACATTTGTTCTCCCTCTCAGAATCTCTCATATCTGGAATCCAGATGCCCACTACACTGGCAGACCTGGGTAGATGCTGCCAACAGTTCCAGTCATGGCTGGCTGTATAATCTGTATGCTGTAGTGCAACATGAAACCATGGAGCTTCTCATTCAGATTTGTTAGGTAGCTTAAGATGGTGACAGCACAGATCTTTTCTATGTGCAGGGTCTTCTTACACAGCTGCACAGGTGTGCAATTGTGAAGTCCTGGCCCCAGCTGAGGTCTTCTTTTGCTCCAGCCATTTCTTCTAAAAACTAGAAACCCTTTCATTGTGTAAAAAGACCATAAACCACAGCCACCTGGGGCCCTCCACATCTGTGTAGAATACATGCCAATGAATAAATAAATAAAGTTTATCACATGTCTTTCCTAGATAGACACACAAAAACATCTACTTACCCTAGATAGTGACACCAAAGACCAAAGAAAGGATTCTACCGGAGTCCATTTTGATGACTCAGTAAGTTGACTAGGGCTGATTGCAGAAGCATGTATCATCATCAAAGTCAACAAGTCCCTGGGTAGCTTGTGGTCAATTGTACTCCCAAAGACTATTCTGCAGCTCATTGGTTTACCTTTTATATAAACTCAGGGAGAAGACACAAGTGGCATGTGGTTATTAGTACTTAAATGAACTGAAATGCGATTTGTATTCATTTTCTTGCTGCCTGCTTAAGCTTCTCTTGTTGCCTCTTTTAAACAGTAATGCCTACCTTGTGGGCGTATTGTTTGTGCGGGTTAAGTGCCATAATGTTTGTGAGGCAGTCAATATAGCATCTAACAATCTAAAATACCTCCAGGAGGTAGAAAAATCTGTAGGTGTTTGATAAGTTAGTGTCTCCTTCCCTCTTTTGTTACAGCCCTCACCTGGCAAGTTACAGCACCTTGCTGGGTTCACTGCACCCCCAGCACTTAGTGTTCCAATTTGTAAGGACTGTGAGTCTGTGAGCTTCCACATCCGGTCCTGTAGCCATCAACCTGAGAGCCCCATAGAGCTATATAGATTATACCAAGTAGCTTTCCCTGTTCTTCCTCAGCCTGGAAAAATTAAACAGCTACGCTCCACGGCATGGGTTTGAACCTTGCTATTTAGTAGATAGTGTTATTTATGATCTCTCTTTACTCTTGTTCAGCCCAGTGGTTCTAGGGACTGAGAGTGCATTCATTCTCTGATGTCCTGTAGCCCTGTGGCTCTCTTTGAGCAGGAAGTGTCTGCTCCTCTTCAAAGATGCTTGGGCCCCAGCATCCACCTACTCATCCGGAGATAAGAGCATCATTTGAGACTTGGGAGTTTTGTACAAGGGACCGCATTTCAGGAGTGCCCTGGTACTATTTACTATGTTCATCAACAAGGGACGTTTATCAGGCTCCAGAAGAACCAGGCATCGGGCTGAAGCTCTGTAAACAACCCCTCTTTTTGTTCTTGCAATGGTGGAAGAGCTGAGATCTGGAAAGTTCAAGTAGCTTATCCAAGGCCTTTACAGCCCCTGTTAAATGCTATTCATCCAAGGACATGCCAGTCTTGCAAGGATGAAGGAAAAGTGAAAGGGATTGGAAGTGCCCACTGTCCTCTGAATGGCAGTGTCACTCATGAAGTCACATTGACAGGAACACGGAAACACAGGGAGATTTGAGTGGGAGCTTCACGGCTCATTCCTTAAGCACCTAGTCAAACCAAAAGCTAGGTGCCAACCTAGTACCCACTTCCACCATGGCCCTCTTGATAGGGCAGCAATGTGGGGTACAGCTGTGGAAAGGTCAGAAGCCTCCAGATAAGGAAGTTTTGAACTGAGGGAGTTTGCCTCAGTTTGCGTGTACCCACACTCTTCACTATCCCTGTCTAATGCCCCAATTTTGTCAATATATGCTCCTCTAACTCAGGATCACCCAAGTCACCTGAAGGACCTGTCTAAACTTACCACAGGTTGTAGCCTCGTGGATCCTTAAGGCTACAACTGGGAAATGGTTCTTTAAAGTCCCCGAATGATCACAGGATGAGGTGCAATTTGCAAAACACTGCTTTGCTCCAATGTTCTCCAAAGTGTGTTCCATGGACCACCTGCTTGGTTCTATGGAGACTAAATAGGTGTTACATAAAAGATTCTGCAAGACAAGTGAGCTGGAGGGAGCTGGATGCTAGTGTTTTCGATGAGTCCCAGTGTGCCTACACACCAGGCTCCTCCGGGAATTTCTGACAGTTTTTCTACCAGGTCAAACTCCCGTGTCCTTCTCTGGAGCAGGCCTCAGACATAATCAGTCTGTAAAGATCCCAAAGAAATACCAGCAAGTAGCCCGGTTGCCAGACTGGGCTAGACAAAGCTAGACAGATGATCTTTCTCCACTACGCAGCTTCACAGGGCTTCAGTGCCCAGTGTATGTTATAAATCTCTAAAAAAATAAATAAAGGGAATTATCATTGCTTGGGCATCAGAAATGCAAGAAAGAAAAGATGGCATGGGTAGGGAAGGCCAGAAAAACCAGCTATAAACAGCATGTGTCTCGGTGAGAGGAGATAAGGGTAAGCCACGTGAAAGTTAGAAGTGGACAGGATTTGGAACCCAAATGAGCATGAACACTTTTTGTTAGGTTGACTTGTGAATTAAAAATAATTTTGTATTTGGTAATAGTTCTGATACTTTTCAGACAGACTGGTCTTTTGCAATGAAATCAGTATCACATCATGTGAGGGTCACATGAACAGAGAATGTAGTTCCTAACCTACCCAAAGCTCTTTGGAGGCTCCCCCTCCCCACTTTCACTCAGAGCCTGGTGGGAGGCATCTAAACTTTTCATAAGTCCTCCCACCCCCAGCTTTTTTGAGTATACCATCGTTAGATGTATATTCTTTTGGAAATTAGAGACAGTCTAGTAGTAGTAGCTTAGTAGGCCTACATTTAATTTTGGAAATTGGAGAGACGGTCTAGTAGCCGTTAGTCAGACTACATTTAATTTCCTTCTTGTACTTTGAGATTCAAAAAGAGATATTGTGTTAGACTTTATATAAGCCCACATATATACTCATGTGTGTTGGGGAGCAGTGTTTTGGCTCACGGTTATAGGGTTCAATCCATACTATTTGACTTTGCTGCCTCTGGGTCCATAGTGAGGCAGAGCATCATGGTGGCAGGAGTCTGTGACAAAGGCTGCTCCTATTATCAGACACGAAGTAGAAAGAGAATGCAGGAAGAGGCCAGGGCAAAATATTGACCAAAGGATAGACACCCAACGGACATCTTCCACCAATCAGGACTTACCTCCTACATAACACCATCGTATTGTGAATTTTCAAGGGCTAATGTATTGATTAGGTCACATTCCTCAGGACCCATTTGCTCTCCAGGAGCCCACAAGGTGGTAACCAAGTTATACAGATGAGCCTGTGGGGGAAGGGCTGTCATGTGCATAGTAAATGCAGCTACTGGTTTTCCTCAAATGCACCCCAGCTTAAAGCCATGACAGAACATGACCCCTCCAGTCTCTCTCCAGCATTGCCATTCCCCACATAGGTTCACACATGACACTAGCCATGTGGCTCCCGTTCTCTTGGCTGTCTCCTCAAGGCTCCTCCGCCTGCCTTTAGGCCTGAATGGCTTCTTGTCAGTCAAGTCTTATTTTCAAAGTCACCTCCTCGGGGGCCCCTACCGTGCCCACTTCCATTAGAGCCACAGTTGATCACTATCTGTTTGGGTTCTTTTGAATTATCCGAGTAGCCCTTCCCACTGTGATGTTTACTGGCTTGTCTGTTCGAGGCCTTCCTCCTCCAGCAGGGAGGAATGGTGTTGACCCAGAAAGAAAGGCTCCGTGCTATCATCCAAAACAGTCATCTAGGCTGAACTGTCCATCAATGATGACGCTGAACTTCAAACCCTCCTCTTTTGTGGCCCCAGGTCAAGGTTCTTCGCATCGCGCCAGGCTGCCCTGGTCCCTGAGAGGCTGGTGACAGCTCTTTGAACCTAGGCTCTGGCAGTGTAGATCCGAGGTCTGTTGTGTCGTCTCACTGTGGAATGGGAAAGAAGAAAGACTGGCATTTTCTGCTCTGTTTCATAGCCAACCAATAATGAGAGCTTGGATACATTTCAGATTCTGGAAAAATTCAGGCAGGCCCGGCCGAAAAATTGGAGAAGTCTGTGGTCAGACAGTCACAGTAGGCAGCCTACAGAAGCACTTGGCTGGGTGGCATAATAAAGCCCAGAGTGTAAAGATGGGGTACTGGGGCCACTATGCTTGCGCAGGAGGAAGTCCTTCTGGCCTCCTATCTGTTGTCAATATAGCATCATTATGTGATTTCAAGACTTGATTGCCCAGGCTGGAGACATTCAGTTCATAGAGAACTTGCTTAGTAAACGTGAAGCCCTGGGTTCAATCCCAGGGTCCCCTAAACTGTATATAGTCATGTATATCTATAATCCTACCATTTCAGAGGTGGCGAGAGGAAGATCAGAATTTCAAGGTTATCCTTGCCTGCATAGGATGTTTGAGACCAGCCTGAACTACATATATAAATAAATACCCAACATATAGAAGATACCAATACCCACTTCTTCCCTTCCTTCAATGAGCACCTCTCAAGACCGGGACTCAACTGTTTCTGTTAGCAGGTTCTGGACGTCCAGCTCTCTGGGCTCTTCCTTTGCTTTTCTAGGCAGAGGGAAGGAGACATCAGAATGTCCAAGGTCCTGTAACCCTTTGAAGAATAGTAGTTTGCATCTACAGGTGCCTCATTGGGAGTTTGTGTTGTGAAACCCATCATATCCTATACCCATGTTACTTCTTTCTCTTCCTGGAAGCCACTCACCTGCAGGTGACCTAGATGTAGCTGCTTGCCTGGCCCAGGCAGGGGTTTATTTCCGTCTTGTTCTCACTCACGGCCTCTCTAAGCAAGGCCTGCTGTCCCCCTGCTGTCCTTTCTGCTGAGCTTGGGATTCCTAATGGAGAAGCAACATGAAGCATAGAAAGTGCCCGTGTTCACCCTTGAAGGCAAATAAATTAGCAATTGATTTTCTTCCTGCCAGTGTCTTCCTCTTCCTCACCCAGTCACCAAAACGACATTGCTGTAATTATGTTGTGAGGAGATTTCCTCGTGCCTGCATGCATCCATTCACCCGCGTGGGGCCACAGCTAAAAGTACAGCCTTTAAGGTCAAACAGAACCACCTTTGCCACCAACTGACCTTGAAATCTGTCTTGGTGTCCCAGGCCTGCGACAACAAACTATCACAAAGGGAGCACGCTTAAAAACAAACAAACAAAGTTGATTTGGAAGTGTCGGTCTCTCTCTGGGGTCCAGCACTTCCTCTGAATGTTGTAGGAGAGGAGCCTTGCTCACCTCTGCCTGTGAGGGAAATGCCTGACAGCCCCCCAAACCCACTTTCCCTGTAGATCTGACCCACGGCTCCATCCATAGAGAAAAGCTATAGAGACAGTTCTAACTCTTCAGCCCATCTCATGACACCTTTCCCAGGCTGGGGGGGGGCAGAGAAAACGAGCCCCTGTCTACTGGAAGTCATCTCAAGCCCGCATTCTTTCTGCATTGGGTCCACCCAACCCTCTGATCTTTTTCAGAAGTGAAATAGACAGAGACACTTCCCGTGCCCTGAGCAGAAGGGGCATGCTCACAACAGAGCTGTGGCGGCTGAGGCAGTGGCCTGTGGTAGCCTAGAAACTGGACAGCAAGAGGAGAGTTGGCCTGATAGAGAGCTGGCAGAAGCACCTGTCCCTGATCTCAAGTTCCCTCCTAAGCCTCGGAGCAAGACTCGCCTCTTCTCTGAGGCATGGAGGTGCAGATAGAGATTGACGGCATTGATTTAAAACAGCCAGCTGATTTCCAATCTTTTTAAATAAAAGCAGGGCTGCTTTAAAAACCCTTCCCAGAATCCTCTTCTGTGGGGCTCAGATGCCTGTGAGAGTACAGCAGCCTCTCCAGGAGCAGCTCCCAGTCTCCGTGCAAGCCCAGGTAACAGATGGCCTGATAATTTGATGCAATTAAAATGAGCAGGTTGCTGGAATTTAATTAAGAAACAAAAACACTTTGAGGACACTTGCTTTCAGGCAGGGAACTGAAGGCTGGTCAAGCAGTGTCACAGAGGTGCAAAGTCCTAGCAGGATACAGGTGGACCAGGGATGCGGCCTGTGACCTGTGGGGCTGTGTGCCGGGGCCCGTAAGGGCAGGTGAAACGTGTTCTTAGGTATCTCCCGCATCCCACCCCTCCAGGTACTCACCTGCTTTTCTCACGTAAGATTCATCCATACCAGAGTGACACTCAGAATAAAATCCAGACTCTCTCATAGTCCTTCCGAGGCTGCGTGTGGTCCGGACCTCCCACCTCTGCAGACCTGTCTAGCATCTTCTTTTGCCTGAAAACATCTCTTTCTCCAATATGTGGACCTTAGCATTTGCTGTTTTAGCTGCTTGGATGGTTCTTCCTGGACAATCCCACAATGGTCACATTCTCTTCGTTCAGTCCCAGTTTAAAGGCTGCTTCTGAGGAACTCCAGTCACTTTCTGATCTTTCCCCCACACTGCTGGATGGACCTGTCATAGGCTTCTCACCTATGACGTAACACTATGATGCATCACCACATGGGGTCGTGGCTAGGGTTAAGTGAGTAAATATAAGGAATATGCACACACCCATGCCAAGTGTCAGACCACATGAGAAGTATCTCCTGGATGTCAGTTATCGTCAGTTATCATCCTGACTGCTAGTTTGAAGCCAGATTTGCTAACCTTTACTTGAGGCTTCAGCAAAAGCGCTCTTGTGATGAGGACAAGGCTCGGAGGTGTTGTTCATAGCAGAGGGGAAAAAGCAAAAGCAAATAAAAGGGCCCGGTATTGTGAGCTGGGAAGTGCCGATGGGGGTGGCATTAGTAAAGTATAATGTGGAGGAGAGGTGGATGGGAAAACAGAGAGCCACAAAGACCACAGGGCCCAGGTAGGAGGTAGTGATGGGGAGCATTCTCAGCAGGGCAACATGATCAGATCTGCATGTTGGGATGACTGCCCTGAGCAATTTTCCCTACATGCAGAAGAGGAATAAACCCAGTTATGCCATTGGAACCGCTCTTGCGGGGACCCCATTTTGAAAGGTGGTATGTCTTAGGGGATGTCTTTCTACAGATGGCCATGTCATCCATCCCATTCTTCCTGGATTCTTGGTGTCTCTGCCTGTGAGCGGCTCTCCCGGAGGGATCACATCAGTCTAGAAAGGGACAATAACTACAGTCCACCTACAGCCCTGCCACTGTCTGGGTTGTGGGACCTGCTGCCTTCAGAAGCGTGTGTGTAGCCTAGAGATTAAAAGACCCTCTGGATACTGGTTTTAAGTATGCTAGAGCCACCTCCCACCCCACGACCGCCTCGTCCCTGCCTTCCTTGAAAGTCTCTCTAAGGGATCCGCATTGACCCATGCCATCCAGTTTCCCATCTTTATTCTGAATGTTTCTCCTCTCTTTTTGAAGCTCCTGAGCTGTTGTGGGAGATGATCCAGTTCCAGAGCCCTGGTCCTTGGGAGAAGTTTACTAAGGCGGTCATCTGAGACTTACTCCACTTATTCCCACCCCACACATATCTCTCATTATGATGGGCATTGCTGAGATTGGTTTTGCCTCCAAGGTGTGGGATAGGAAGCCGCACAGTCCTATGGAGAGGCATTTTAATTAGCCTCATCCATAGATTGATTTTTTTTCCCTTTCTGTTTTAACTTCATACCTCAGTGGTTTTTGAGAAATTTGCCAATGTGTCAAAACCACATGGAATAAAAGAAAAGGAGAGGTCTGTGGCTAACTGAGGAGTGGGGAGGGTTTCCCTTTCAGTACTCAAAGTACAAAGACCTCTTTGCTGGGACAGCAGGCCTGGACAGTGCTTGCTGACCAGCTCATCAATGCTGGAAGGAAGGAATGCTCCCTGGGAGCCTCTTTAATGAAGAGAAAGGGAATCTGATTAGCCTTACTTAGCATCTAAGGCAAAGATAAGAAGCCCACACAGCTCTTCTGCTAGAAGAACATGCCTGGAGGTGGGGAGCACCACGAGTGGGTAGTCCTAACAAAAAAAAAAACACTCACAAGACTGAGTCCCCTTTGGATAGCAGCATGAAAACTAGTTCTGTAGAACGCACCCCCAATGTATGAAGCTGAAGCTAGCAACTTGGTTGGAGCAAGGAAGTAGTCTCAGAGGCTTACTCCATTCTCTGTCGAAGAAAATCTACTCTTTAGAGACTGCATCTCATCTAGACTTTGTGTAATGCAGGTGGAAAACACAGAGGGCCAGAGAGGCGGCTGTGTCCAAGGTCACTCATTCACACCCAGCACCTACTCATTCTCTCAAGAAAACAATATTTGTAGAAGCCCTGTGTCGAGCCAGATGCTATTCTAGGCTGCAGCAGTGAGCGAGAGAGAATGTTTTAGATGAGACAGTCGAAAAGGGCCTGGAGGAGAAATTAGAGCACAGGAATCCAGAGAAATATGGAGGGAGGGATGGTCTCCAGGCTGAAGAATCGTGGAGTGGGGCTTAAACTGAGTGTCCATGCCATCAGGGAATCCAGAAAAAAAAAAGCTAGCATGGCCAGGCCACAGTGAGCTAGGACAAGTGTGATAGGTAAGGGCCTGGTCAACATGGTCCCACAGCTGAGATCAGACCCACTGGCTGCCAAAGTCCTTTGAATCTTATACAAAGTAGCATTGAAACCATTGAATGGTTCTGTGCAACACAGTGACAAGATCTTAATGAAGCTTTAGGAAGATCTGTGGGCCATACAGGTGGCTCAGCAGGTAAGACGGCTTACTAGCACACCTGACAACCTGAGTTCAAGCTCAAGAGTCCTGGGAAGAAGCCAGATGTAATCCCAGCTCCCCAGGAGGCAAAGACAGGAGAATCTACAGGTAGCTGGTAGACTGGGTTCTATGCTGGATTGTGTTAGGAATTTTTGCTTATGAAAGCAGAAACCCAAGTCAAATTAACTGCCATAGCAATGAGTTTCAGGTATAAGTGGTCTTGGGGTGGCATCATAGTTTGGTATCTCTCCTCATGGGTAATCCCCAGAATCTCTAGACTTCCATGAATGGCAGTTACCGCAAGAACAGACTATTTTTTCTCTCGTAGTTTAGTCAATAAAGCCACCAAAATCACGTGCCCAACCCTCAACTGCCCATCCTGACCCAATCACCCTGCACAAGGGAATGAAAGACAGGGATTCACCAAGTCTGGCCATGTGACTATAAATCTGGAATCAGAGGTGGTACAGAAGATGCTTCCCCACCCCCATAGTGTACAGTACTAGAAGTGAGGGAAAATGGATATTGTGTAGGCAAAAATAACCTATCTCTACAACCGAGGCATAATGAGAATATTCCTATAATGAATGAGGATCCTGCCTGCTCATTTTTCTGTGTCACGGAGCGGGCTTTCCGGGAGACATTAAAAAAGGCCTCATAGCAATGAGAGCTACAGCCTGCCTGATAGCACCGCTCGAAGCTTCCCCGTACTTTATCCAGCTGCAAACACCATACCTCCATGCCAAGCAAAAGAAGGTGAACCTGAAAAGCCGAGAGTCACATGTTCCTCAGCTACTTGACAAACCCAGGGAAGGAAGAAAGAAAGACAATGTCTCTCCCATTCAGCCATTGTACGGAGGAGAATGAAGATTTATAATAGCCCTGGGAGGGTAGGGTTGGGGATTGACCAGAGAGGAACTGGCTGTGACAACAGCAGGAATATCGTATAAAGCCAGGATTTGGAGCCAGCAACGCCTAATGGCTGTGGACATCAGGTTTTGTGTTAAAGAGAGAGCTACCTCTCTGTGAATTATTTAGACGAACATTCAGGGACAGTGTAATACCCTTCAAGGCCAATCCTTGGCAGCTTTGTTGGCTTGGCCTTGAGAATGCGACCTGCGCTCATTGGCAGAGCATTCTGAGAGGATGCTCTAGTTCACTTCATTAAAATAACAGCCCTGGCAGGCATCTCTAGCTGTCAGTGACATCCCTCACCTCCCGGAGTTGTTTGCTTTGGATAGTTTCAGTCTTGCCTGGGTTTTGTTGGCCTCTGGGGTGGATTTATTCTCACCCGTTAAGAAGGTCCCCAAAGCCTCGAATTTATCCGTGAAATTGTCAGCTTGCGCCTTTCTCCCCACAATGGTACTGTAAGCCTGGCTCACGTGATCCGGGAGGAATCAGCTAATGCCATTACCTTGAGATGCCGGAGCGGGCTCTGAAGTGGTGTAAAGATAGATACATAGTCAGTCTCTGCACCCTGGGGACGTCTCCCTGGTTACCTTATCTGTGGCTGCTTCATCCTGATGCCTCTGAGGTCTGATGGAGGCACGGTTACCGCCGCAGTGGGTCTTTGGGAATTTTAAGTGTTTATTTGGAGAACAGCACCCTTCTGCCTCCGCTCTTTTCTCTCCCCCCACCCACTGACTAAGGCTGTGGCAGGAAGGACTGCTATGCTCTGGGCCATATTCCTTGTGGGGAAAGGCCAAATAGCATTAGAGATGGGAATGGTAGCTTCAAAGGCAGTCAGCCACCTTCCTGGAGGAGGCTGGAGCTTGGAATCAACAGGGGGCGAGGCTGGCTGGCGTTAGTACTGCCACTAGCAACTTCTCTTTTGGGTACCTGAGTCTCCAAGGTCTCCAGGGTCTGAATCTATAACGGAAACCCAGTGCATGTCAAGAGGGAAGCAAGTTTCATAAATCTTTCCGGATCCACCACATAGTCCTTCACAAGCCCAAAGCTTAACTCCCCCATGTCAAGACACCTCTCCCCTCCCTGCTGCTTCGGATCCCTCCAGGTCCTCCCAAGGCACATTGGAGACTCTTGCATCTCTGTCTCCTTCAGTTCCAAAGGGAGTGTGAGACGCCTGTCAGGTGGCCAGTCCTCCCCTGTGTCACCTAGCTCATTTCTAACATGAATGTTTGGTTACCTCGTGTCCGCTATTGTCTTCCATGGGTCCTGTTTACCCTGGCAAAGCCCCAGCCCCCAGCCCTGTCTGCCTCCCAGGGTTTGTCTCTGGACACTCCACTCATACTCTGCCATGATCCAACCTCATTTCAAGCCTCTAATCCCTTCCTAGTGTCTCTTCCTTCTCATCTTCCTCCTCCTCCATCACCTTAGGCCATTTCTCATTTGTCTCTCTGCCTCCATGTTCCTGTTTGTTGTTCAAGATCTGCTCAAAATTCATCTCTTCTGCTACCCAGCCATTCAAAGGAAGATGTTCCAGCACCTGCTTTATGCAGGTGCTACGGTCACAGGTCTGGTCCCACCCTTCACGCAGTCCCACAGTCATGGAAGGTCAGGGTGGGAGTTGGGGTGAGCGAGAGGAGCAATGACTGACCAAGCACATGCTTCCTTTTAGGGTGATGAGAATGTTGGGGAACGAACTAGGGGTGGTGGTTGAATATAGTCATGCATTTTTAAATTGCCACCGCAGTGTTCGCTTAAAGGTTAATTGTATGTTTCATGACTTTCAAGTTTGTTACGGAAGAGAGACTTGCATTGCCTCTTCTGTAGATGCTTTCCTGAAACACGCAGGCAGGATGAACCTCTTTTGCCACGGTGGCACCATTCCCATCCTCTGTCATCCAAAGTTCTAGCCTGGCCCTTTAAAACCCACTTAGTTCCTTTATTCCGTGTGTGTGTGTGTGTGTGTGTGTGTGTGTGTGTTCCTCCTGGATATTCATCTTCTTAGTCCTTACATTCTGGAGAAGGCAGAAGCCCTCCCTACAGTTGGGTCTGACAGTCTATCACAGCCTTGCAGGTTCCCTGGAGAGCTGAGCATCCGTAGCTGCAGCAGAAGGTATTTGCATTCCAGCGCAGCTCCTCCGCCTCCCCACCCCGGCAGCTCTGGCCTACTTGCATAAATGCTGGCATCTCTTTTTGGCTCATCTCATGGGTGTTCCCTTCTATTTACTATTCTCTCCCATTTTGTACCATCAGCACTTCGCAGCAGGATGTTGTCCCCCTTTCCCCTTCTTGAAGCCGTTTAGAATGATTAAAGACAAGTAGTGGCCTGCTGGCCTCAATGTGTCGAGGACAGGGAAGAGGCAGGGCATACAGAGTCTGTAGTGGGGAGTTGTGAGCCTGCTGCAGGTTGGCCTTGAGCTCCTGAGCCTGCAGTCTGGGAACCTAGCTGGGGACTACTTCAGTGAAGTACCCCCAGGGGGCTCCTGGCCAGCTCTGGCAGAACCAAGGGGCACAGCTGACTTCTTACTGATGCAGTTCAAACCCTTCTTTCTTTGAGTCCTCCTAACATCCAGATGCTGTCCCCTGCACTTCCCCATCTGGGTCTCCTGTTTATGTGGATGAGTCTGGGGCTGCTGATTGATGGTGTCTCACTCACATTGGCTTTGTTCTGATCAGCTAGTGCAGAAGGAAGCATTATGAAGGGGAGGATTGTGGACCATGCCCTGGTACCAGAGGGCCAGGAATTCATCCTTACCTTCTCCTAGCTGCCAACATGGTCCAAGCCAGAAACTCTGCCATCATTCTATTCTTTGTCTTCCTTGAACCTCTGCCAAGTCCTGGGGGGTTCTGCGGTCCTAATTCTTCTCATTGGTCTTTTTTTCCCCATGCCCACTGCTACAGTCTTAACCCTAGGTTCGCATTGCTGATAAGCCAGCAAAAGCGGCTGACTCCCGGACATTTTTCCCCATTTCAACCATTTTCCTCTCCATCCTCTGAGCTACTTATGTTCCCCCTTGTTGCTACTGTGGTAAATAACCACAAAAGTGGCTTAAAACAGCACAGGTGTGTTTTCTTACTGTCATGGAAGTGGGAAATCCCAATAAAATCCACCTATGATTCAGAAGATAGCAGGATTGGTTTCTCCTTTTGGAGTATCCTGGGAAAATAAATTCCATGCCTTGCCTGGTTCCAACATCTGCCAACCAACATAGCCAAATCTCTGCCCGAGGGCCAGCTTTTGGGAGAATCCGATGTAAAATATCAAATACTGCAAAGAGGTAAAAATCCAATTAAAATAGCAAAAGTCAACACCCATGAATCTTCACGAGTGGCAGACCCTGGGATAAGTCACTAAAACCCTTCGTATTGTTTAACGTTCACAGTATGAGGCAGGCACACTCTTACCTTTCTTTATAGATGAGGAAATAGGGGACAGGATGGTTGAAAGACACAAAGCTGCCATATTGCTTCACCAAGGTGCTATCAGCACACACATTAGTGCAGGACGGGAAGGGACCAGCCCTAAATTAGGAGGACTTCCTATGCAAACTGAGGGTGGGAGTGGTCTGGGCTTCCTTCTCTTGCTTGCAACACAGAAAGCAAAGAAAGCACTGATTTTTTCAGTACCAGCTGGCGGACACCATGGTTCTGATCTGCTCTGCTTAGATGTTGGGTCAATTCTTCCCCAAGCTGGAAAGAGTCTGTGTGTGTCAGGGCCTGGGACCAGCTGCCAAGCTGATCTTGGCCAGTACTATTCCTAGAGTTTGCATAGCAGTGACTTGCTTTGTCTCCTCTTCCAAGCTTGGGATGAAAAAGTGCACCATCACCAGTCCAGACAAATTAATCAACCACACTCCCAACCCATGCCAGTTTTTCAGATTTCATGGTCATCCCAGTCTTCCCTCCTCAGAGGGATATATGAAATGGATTGTGCATGATATCACAACTGTCTCACCCTGTGCACTGGGATCTCAGAAGCTCTGCTATTTACTCTCAGGAGCCAGGGTTGAATCTCTAGGTCAGCACCATAGAGACTGTATTTCTTATTTCTTCATATTCTTCTCTCTGCTTCTGGGTGGATGGGACTCTATGAGCAATTCAACCAAAGGATTGGGTTCTTACCAAAGCTCAGCATGCATGCAAGGCCATCTGTTTGAAAAATTGTAGCTCTGGTTTTATTTCACAGATAAACAGAGTGCAAGTTACCATTCATAACGTAGAAAAGCTGTTGGGCTATCAGTCACTATGCATGCCTGGGTTTTACTCTCTGGCATTGGCTGGCAACAGCAGGGGTGACCCTAGACATCAACCCAGCAATGCACAAAGTACACACTGTAACTTCACATTGTATCAGTTGATACACACTGTAATTTCACATTGTATCAATTGATACACACTGTAACTTCACATTGTATCAATTGATACTTTTTGTTTGTTTTGTTTTGAGACGGGATCTCATGCAACATCAGTTTGTCTGGAAAGCTCTACGTGGCTGAGGATGGATGACCTTGAACTTCTTATCCTCCTGCTTCTGTCTCCTGAGGGCTACAATTCTATGCTTTTGCTACCACGTCCAGTTTTATACGGTGATGTGACTTAATCCCAGAGCTTCGTTCACGTCAGGCAAACAGTTTCCAAGCTTAGCTACATCTCCAGCCCCCATCAACTTATTTTTTAAAATGTCATAGTTTTACTTTCTAATTAATTACCAATAAGTCTAAAGAAAGAGGAACCTGCAGAACACCAAGATAAACATTTTATACATTTGCATTTGATTTCTAGTTGTTGGTTATAGCAATAGTTTACAAAATTATATTATAGCATGCATGTTGTTGTTATTCCTTTTTCATTTGGTAGGACATCATGGCCATTTTCTTGGTATAAATATTGCATGCCTAAAATTTAATGTTCAAGTGTTGTTTTAAGTTTCTGCTTATTCCGGAGAAATCCTAATGAATTAGCTCACCCCCCTTTTATTGGATGTTTAATTTGTTTCTGCCTTTGCTCTTTTATAACTTTGATTATCCTTCAGTGAAGTCCTTGTCTGTGTAACTCAGACTATTTTCTGAAGACAGGTTTGTAGCTGTGCAATTACTGGACTGGAAGGGGTGGAAAGGGCTTTTGATGTTTGTTGTTTCGCTATTATGTTTGCAAGTCCTGTACAATTTATGTTCCAGTAATCAGAATTTCACAGTGGACCCATCTCAGTTTCTTAGGACAGCTTCACTATCCTCTTCCCAGTGTTTATCCCCCACCCACAAGCTCATCCATTCACCTATCTGTCCATCATTTTCTTAGCTTCTGGAGTTACGTTTTAAATTGACAATTGACCATTTTTGCCATTTTTCTTTTCTTGGGTGTGACTTGAACAGGATATCATTAGGGTTTCATTATTAACTATGACGTTGATCATTCGATGTTCCTGATTCCATTAGGAAAATGCCCTCTGCTTTTAATTTTTCAAATATTAAAGCAGATTCTCTTAAAGTCTTCTTAAAAAGAAAATTAATTACTGACTGCCGTCTACAGAGGTAATCATTTATCTCTTTTAATCTCCTGTGATTGAGATGTATTATGTTAATCTCCTAATTTGAGCTACACTTTATTATTATAATGAATTCTTCCTAGTCAAGGCTTATTGCTGTAATTTTTTTGTTTTCTGGTTTTTGAAATAGAATCTTGCATTCTTGAAATTACAGGTACATGGCACCACATCTGGTCTAAATCTAACTTGTATTGATATTTTTAAATTTTTGTGGTACTGAGGATTAAACCCAGGGCTTCACATAACCAAGTCATGCGCTCAGCCACAGGCTCCTTGGCACTTCATTCTCTGGAGCATCATCCACACACAGATGGGAGGTGCTTGTGCCCCCCCCCCCCCCGCTCCCCATCCAGGGATTGCTAGAACTGGGGTCTATGTGGGTGAAAGGTGGATCCTGTCAAACCCAGGCCAGGGCTTTTATTCTGTGCTGAAAACCACAACTCATTCCGTTAGCTTTCTCTTCTTGTAGCAAAGCACACAGGAATTATCCCTTTCCTGAAGCAGGCTTGGCTTCTTCACCTGTGCACTCCAAAGAGCTCTGACACATAGCAGGGACTTGAAAAAAGTCCGTCCAAAATACTGCACCACGCCGCATGGGGTGACTTTTTCTTTCAGAAAGCCTTACAAGTGTAAGCCTGGTCTACGTAGACAGATAAACCTAAGCCTTGTGGCCTCCCTCCACCTGTCCGTCATCTTGGTTTGGCCAGATGAAGCTCAAGATGCCAAGCCCTATAGGTCAAAGGTCACTCTAAACTTGAGACTTGTGAAGCTAGAAGACACCCCCAGCCCACCCCACTCCAAAAAATGTCACTGTAAAGTGCATTGCATTCACAATGAGTCAGGCCTGCCTACTCTGTGGGGAGAATTAACTTCCCTCCTTGATTCCTTGACATTGGAGAGGCCTTTCCTTCAGTCTTTACTGAGTGCTCATGTTTTTAAAAGGGCTCCTCCTGGTCTGTGACTAGCAGCCACACAACAGGCTTCGGACTTCATTTGACCGTGTGTGTGTGTGTGTGTGTGTGTGTGTGTGTGTGTGTGTCTGTGGGTGTGTGTGTGTAGACTAACTAGATGGTGACATTGCACACCTTTTATGACTCTCCACCTTAATTTTTGAGTCATGGTCTCTCACTGAATGTGGAGCCCACCAGTTCAGCTACCCTGGCTAGGTATGGACCTGTAAGGTTCTCCGTCTCTGCCCCTGCCCCCAAGCAGTGTTGAAATAACAGAAGCACACTTACTTTGTGCCTAGCTTTTCGGTGTGTGGCGGGAATCCAAACCCAGGTTCTTTTGCCTGTGCAGCATGTACCTTACCAACTAAGTCATCTCCCTGGCCCCCAGCTAAAGAGACAGAACAGGTGTCCACAGGAGAAATCAAAGGATGGATGGATGGAGTTTACATAGTCTATCAAGGTAAGGAAAATAAACAAAACATATGTACTATAAATAACACCCTCTAGAGCCCTATGTCAGAATCCCTTGAGGAAAGTGCTCAAACGCCATTCCTGACTGTTATCTAGATTCTCATATCAGAACCTGTAGAGAGAGACTCAGTTACACGTTCACAACAGGGTCCTCTGGAGGTTCTCATGCATACTTCCGTTAAAGAGGAATGCTTTGTTAGGAAAATCTTCCTCATCCACAGCCGACTCAATGCCTGCTGTACCATCTTGGTCACTCTAGACACGATAACCACAGTGACTCTTAATGAGGAAACCATTTAATTGGGGCTTGGCCTGTAGTTTCAGAGGTTTAGCTCATTATCATCATGGTAGGAAGCATGGCGGCACACAGGCAGACACGGTGCTGGAGAGCCGGCTGAGAGTTCTATATCTGGATCAGCAAGCATCAGGAAGAGAAAAAACTACTGGGCCTGGCTTGGTTTTCTGAAAGCCCAAAGGCCACCCCCAGTGATGCCACACCCACTCCAACAAGGCCACACCTCGTAGTCCACAGCTCCACTCCCTAATGGCCAAGCATTTAAAATCTATGAGTCTATGGGGGCCATTCCTATTCAAACCACCACATACACCCGTTTCTTTATGGTAGAGCTGGATTAACCTGCTCAAAGCAAGAAGAGCATGGAGGGGAAGGGGATACCAGGGCAGGGGTATCTCATGTCTCTAATAGATGTATCCAAATCAAAAGATGAGCTATACTTAGAAGTTTTAGTCACTCAAACAGCTGTTAGGGAGATCAGCTCTCATGGTATGCATGGTCCAGCTCGGCTTTGCAGCATTTGATAGACAAGATGGCTCTAGAAACAGGTGGAACAACTGTGGAAGGTGTGGCCTGTGGAACAGAAGTTGATTGGCTGAGCACCCACTCTGGGCTGAGTATGCTTTGCCGTGCTTGTCTCTTCTGAATCCCCATGACAGTCTTATGCAGGCTAGGTCATTGTCCTAGGCTGAATTTCTCCCAAGAAGCAGATCCTAAGAAAATATGTAAGCCCTAGAAATACAGAGATGAGGAGACAGCCAAAGAGAGAGGTGAGTGTGTCTACAAAGACATGAGGCCCATGGTGAGCATGTCAGCAAGCTGACATCTCGGCTGACAGACACTGGGTATCTTACAGCAGAAATGGATTTCCTGGGGTTTCAGAAATTTGAAATAGAGTCTCTGAGAGCCAGCAGCATGGCCAGGTTCTGCTGAGGGCCTTCCACTAGGTTGCAGACTGCTAACTTCCTCCTCTCTGTCTCTGTTGGTCTGTCTGTCTGTCTGTCTGTCTCTGTCTCTCTCTCTTTGTCTGTGTGTGTGTGTGTAAATAAATAAATACCCTGTGAACTCCACCAGAAAACATTAAAGAGAAGGAAAAGGAGAAAGAGCAGGTGACCTTGGAGGCAGGATTCATTCTGCCTAGAAATTAGCTCAGGAAGTGGCAAACTGGCCTTTTGAGTATGACCAGTGTCATACGGTGGTGGTCAACCCACCCATCACCCTTGTTGTCTACCTGTCCTTCATCCTTCTTGGCCTGGTCCTAATTTTGGAGCACTGTGTGCCGTTCTTATTTAACATGAATCCACTGAACAGCATCACAGAAACAGCCCCAAACCTCACAGATCTTGATCTTAGATGCATGTATGCCTGTCTTCCCTTTGGTGCTATTCCATGTGCACATGGTTTTATGGGAATACAATCGGCCATTTCTCTTATTGCTTACACATGATATGACACTGTGCACACATGTTCCCAAACCCAGGCTCTAATCCAGAAATGTCCATCAGTGTGCGTTCATAAGGATAGGGTCCCAGCACACTCGAGAACCCCCGACAATCACTCTGTGGCATCCATGTTTCTACTTCCTTGATGACACTTACATTTAGAAATCATCTTTATTCATTTATTGGTTTGTTAATCTGGGTCCTCGGCTGTGCAGTGAAAAGGCATAGCTACTACCTCAGTCAGCATCTGTCTCTGCCCCCAAGAGGTGCTGGGTACATACGGGTGCTGGAGACATAGTTGACGAACAAATGAGCAGATACAAATAGAAGAAGGAGTCAATTTTTTTCCCTTCATGCTGATATTGCTTGTTTAACCAGCCCCTTGGTGGAGGCATCTGGGGGCATTCCCAACCTTGTTCTTCCCGAGTAGAAACCCAATCTAAGACCACCAAAGAAGCACAAGGCAGGATGAGAGTCCAGTCTGAGATTGTGTTTTTTATACCATGAATATGGTCATGTGATAAATCAAGGATGGAGTCTCTTCTAGGTAATATAGGCAGTGAAAAATGTGGTTGTAATATTCACATGAGCTACGAACATGTCACAACATGCCGGTGTCCTTTTTTTCCCGGTTAGCAATCAATCCACTCCATGGGCATGAAGGGTAATTTATCTTTACCTTGACTCAGCCTCAGGGTAGTGATGAGTATGGTGGTTTTAATGAGAACAGCATTATAGGCTCATATATTTGAATGTTTGTTCCCCAGTTGGTGGAACTGTTTAGGAAGGATTTGGAGGTGTGGCCTTGTTGGAGCAGATACGGCACTAGAGGTGGGATTTGAGATTTCAAAAGCCCATGCCATTCCTAGTTAGCTCTTTCTGCTTCCTACCTGTGGCAGAGAAGGATGTAAGCTCTCAGCTACTACTCCATGCTTGTCTGCCTGCTGTTTTGTTCCCATCATGATAGTCATAGACTCAACCCTTTGAAACAATAAGCCCCCAGTTGATTGCTCTTCTATAAGCTGTTTTGACCATGGCTCCTTAGCACAGAAATGGAAAAGTAACTAAGATAATGACCATTGCTAAGTCCAAACCACGGGGACTGCTGCTTATGTTTTATTTGCTCCCTCTGACCCCTGAGGTCTGTGCTGAAGATTTTCTCTACTGGAAGATGAATCCAAAGAGCCTGGGAAAGACCTAACTCAGCTCTCAGATACTGTAGCCAAGCCCAGAGCCTCCGATTCTGTCCTACCAAGAGCACTGTGATGTTTTTCTAGAAGCTAACAGGGAGACTGCAAGTCAACCATTTACCTGGGGTGATAGTCCTCACATCCTACTGAAAAGAAGCTGCAAGATGGATTCTTCCTGATGAGAGACCTAACTCCAGTGCAGCTGAGCTTTCAGGGCATGTGCTGCAGAATTGGGAACATTAGGGTATGCTTGACAAGCCACAGGCTTCTCCTTAGGGAATCTCCTCTGGCAGATAAAAGACATCCCACTCTGAGGACCTCTCCCTCTTTCTCTCTTGAATGAATGAATGACTCTCGTGGCTCATATTCCCACCTTGAGTTTTGTGACCGTTGTTTGTATCTCCAAAGTTCCCACTGCAGATGAGACACAAAGATGCATTAACATCAGCGCCACACTGCTTTCTATGATGATTGGTGATGGGAGGGAGTTGCCTCGAGCACCAGAGTGTGTTGGGCATGGTGTTGCAGGCCTGCAGTCCCTGCTGCTCAGGAGGTTGAAGCAGACGGGTCACAAGTTCAAGGTCTACCTGGCTACAGCCTGAGCAATTTAGTGAGATCTTGGTCTTAAAGTAAAAATATGCCACAGCGGGAAAGAGAGCTTTCTGCACAGATATGATGACCTGCGTTTGGATCCCCAGAATTCATGTAAAAAGCCAGGCATGCCATGTGCACTAGAGCACGCAGCCGTGCACACACATACTCCCCCACACCAATACACACACACACAAATGTAAATGGGGTGTTGTGGATGTACTCTATTGCCTACTATGTGTAAGATCCTGGGTTCAGTCTCAGCATTGCAAGAGTAAATAAATAACCAGGGCTCCAGATGTTCCTGACAGAAAGCAGCTGCTCCAGGTGAGGCACCTTTGGGTGCTAAGCCATTGCAAAGGACCAGTAAAAGAAAAAAAAGGTATTGCCTGTCTGTTTAGCTAGTGCTAAAGAAAACGCTTCCCACTAGTGTCAATAATAGGCAATTAGCAAATGATGTTGTATTCTGCAAACAAAAGGCATCACTGGTTTTTATTTTATTATTGCAGTTGTTAACAGCTTTGGAAGTGTGGCTAGCATTTTTGTCTAGAAGAAAAAATTGTTTGTTGTCTGAGCATAAAGACAGACACCGCGTGTACGGTGCGAATAATTGCGCCTCTTTAATGGTACTGTAGCTCGCAGGTAACAGCACTTGAGAAGTCTGGTGTTTTTCTTCCTCAATTTAACCTTCCCCAGACATGCTCAGCTTAACAATAAGCTTGGCGGGCTTCGTTTGACAGGGTCTGCTCTGAACTTAGCTCTGAGAATGTTAGGGATGTGCAAGGAAACTCTCAGACCAATTAGCACTGGTTTCCAGGTCTCCTGCTTCTGGGGAGGAGTAGCAGACAGACTCTCAAGGCTGCCTGGCTCTCTGGTAGCTGTCTGGGGAGCAAGGAGCAGGGCTTGGATACCACGGAAGCATACTGAACTGCTCAGAACTAGCCCTACATCTCCCCTTCCCAAGCACCTCTGCTCTGGCCTTACACGGGGGGATCTCCAGACACATCACTGAGTTCTCTCTTCCCTGCCTCACTCCCCCTAGGTCCTTGGTTCATATTCACACAGCAACCCTAATGGAATTTTTATTTCATTTCTAAATTGTTCTACTGAGGTCTGATTGGCTTATGCCCGCCTCATGTGCTTTATGGTGAAGGGTTTGTGGATATACATCTGTTAAATCCTCCACATCAGGACCACACACACATATCCATCACTCCCCACCCCCATCTCCTCCTCTCTCCTTTATTATTGTTGTTGGGTCTTGTGTGTATTCTTAAAATTTGGTAGGAATGGGCTTTTTAAAATGTTAATCTACTGGCATTAATACCCTGCTGTTTGCCCATTAGTGGCTTCCTGTGGCGTCTATAATAAAATCTAACTGCCTTCATAGGGTTTATCTGATGGCCTGAAAACTCAGCTGGTCCTTATTGGCTCTTAAAAGTCTTGCCCAGCCCTTGTCTGAGAAGCCCTCTTCACGCCTTACAGCTCAGCAGTAAAGGGGTAGCACCCAGCACAATTGGTGCATCAAAATGAGGTGCGCTTGGTTTTGATGGGCACTCATTTGGATGTAAGGGAGGCCCATCAGCCAGCTTGCACAGCTGGATCTAACCTCTCCTTCCCCTCCAGGTCCCACCTATTCCCTAAGTCATCCTAAGGCATACACACTGACTTCCCTCCTCCAGCACATTGACTTAACTCAGGACACATGCCCATTCTATTGCTCCAGGGAGGTTCTGCACTCTGAGCCCCTTTAAGGGCCGGCTGCCTTTCCTCTCCTGTTACTTCCTCAGAGAAGCCTTCTTGACTTCTTCTCTCGGAGAATATGTGTTGCCCTCCTCCACTGGGAGCCACATCCCAGCTGTCCTCAAGGGCTCCATAAAATGAAATGCTGTGTCACGGTAATTCTCAAACAGAAGGAAGAAAGAAGGGAAGCAAGGAACAGAAGGAAAAGGAGAGAAAGCAACAAGAGTGACCACCACAAGAGTGGAGGCCTGAGCCCACGATGCACTAACCATGGTTTCCATTAAATGAGATGTCATTAACAAGTGCATCTTGCTCCTCCCATTTTACAGATGAGGAAAATGAGGCTCCTGTCAGTCAAAGCTCAGCTTGTTAGCATATCCTCCACCAGCCTGGAGGAGACAAGGACCCAGCCTCTCTTCCTGCCAGATCTCAGGAGCCTTTGCTTAAAATGCAGTTTTAATGTTAGCAGTCTTTGAGCAAACCCCAGGTCTAAATTCTGAAGAGTATCTTTACTTCTTGTTCCCCGGTGAGGTGCTGTTCTCTGCATTTCTGAGGCACCATGGAGGGGACAGAGCTAGTACTCAGGAAGATGAGGGAGGGAGGGGGTGCTCCCTTTTGGAATTTTTCTTCCATGAAGAAAAAAATCTTCAAAACAATCTTGCTAGAATGGAACCGTCTTAGCTCTAACCATTTTCTATTTTAACTTGGGTTTGAAAAGTAGAGAAGACCATGGATTTGATTTCCCTCTTTTTCTATTGGAAGCCCAGCACTCTGTTTCTTTGTGGAAGTGTTAGCAGTGGGTCTGGTGGATGCATGTGGGGTGTTACTATGTTACATTACTATGTTACATCTTAACAGTCCAAGCCTTTTCCTCAGCAGGCTCCAGCATTTCAGGAAGGGAGGTGCATTCTGTGTTCTTTCTGTCTTCCCACAGTCATGGCTCCTGGGTAGGTGATAAGGGACTCTAAATCTCATGAGGTAATTACACTCTACAGTGGCCCAGGAGGACTCTCAAAGAAAGCACAACCAGGAAGGGGTGAGGGGTGGGGAGACTCTGCCACTGGCCACCCAGAACCTTATCTTTTAGACTTGCTGTGTGTAGTTCCCAGGGCACCTGCCTTTGTCTGACTGGGCTTCTGTCACAAGGTGCCACGAACTGAACAGTTTAGAAGCAGCAGGCATTTATTCACCACAGTCCTGGGGCTGAGAAGCCCAAGATTATGGCAGATTTGCTGTCTAGGAAGGGCCCCCTTTGTGTCTCATGGACTATCTTTCTCACTGCGCTTCCCCTCTCGTGGGAGTCTCTTGTATAAGCCTCCATCTTATCCACGAGAGGTCTGCCCTCACCACCTCTGCACTCTCCAGAGCCCCACCTCCTTATACCATTTTGGGAACTAGGAGTTCAACACAGGAACTCAGGAAGACACCAGAATACAGCATGACAGCAGCCACAGTCCCGTGAAACAGATGTGGGAAGTGGGGTGCTTCTGGTCAGAACAGCCTGTAGCGAACAAATCTGTGTTTTTAGATTGTTTCTTAAGGGTAAGGGGGAAACTTAGGCAAATGATAGTGAGGAATGAGGGAGCAATTTCCTGACCACAGACAGAGCCAAAGGGCTGGGATAACCCCAAACTGTCTGCCACCAGGGAGAAATAAACAGTCAGGGAACTAAAAGAAAATCAGACTGGGAAATATGCAACTGGAAGGACAAGCCATTTCATTCATTCATTCATGCATGCATGCATGCACTCAACAAGTTAGACAACTCTTGCTATACTTTATCTGTTGCTATAATCAGAATTCATGTTACACAAGAAGGAACAAAAAACGGTGTGTGTGTGTGTGTGTGTGTGTGTAGAAAGAAAGAAAGAAAGAAAGAGAGAGAGACATAGTCTCGTATAACCCAAGCTGGCCTTGATCTCGCAATGTAATGAAGACGGCATCAAACTTCGGATCCCCCTACCTCCACCTCTGAAGCTCTGGGATTGCAGGTGTGTGCTGATACTCAGTTTCCACAGTCCTGAGGACTGAACCCAAGGCTTGCATATGATAGGCAACTACTCTCCTCTACTGAGCTATATTTCCAACCTCTCCGAAGCCAGTATCCCACTGACTCCCCACTGTATTCCAGACACTAGCCAGATCCACCGTGAACCCTGACCCATTAGCCCCACAGCTAGCACCTGTCAGAACTCCCATGGCTTGTCTAGTTAGTAAGTCTCGTAAAATAAACGGTGGAAAAATGTGAACTTGGGAGTAGATGAAGAAACAAATAACTGCAGACCTTCCAAGGGAGCTGTCGCCATTTTCCATTTATACACTAGAAAGATTGAGTAAAGGGAAGCTGTGAGCTTGATGTAGAAGCCACACAATGAATGGGAAGGAAGTCAGCTCCTATCCTCACATCTTGTACCGATGTGTAGACCACAGAATGCTCAGTTTGTAAATGAGAAAATCTCAAAAGTTTGCTCTCTACCCTCCTGGGAGAAAGGGAGGCTTTCCTCCCCCTGTGGAAATGAAGAGCGGGCGTGTGTCACTAATGGGGCAGGTGGAGGCCTGATTTCCTGTGACATGTACTGAGGTGCTGAGTGTGGAAATGAGAGATAGGGAAGAAGGGTAAGAGGGAGCCACGGAATGTTCCAGAGAGAGGAAGACACACATAGGAAATGTAGCAGAGCTTCTCTGGAAAGCTCCACTTAGAACCACCAAGGCAGGCAGCAGACCTGGGAACCGGTCTCACTGGCCATGTCTATGTCTGTGTCTTCCCTTTCCGCCAGTAATACCCCTCTCACAGCACAGTCAGGTCTCCATTGGTAAAGACAAGCGATAATCACCAACAGTAGTTATTCCAACCCCTGATAGACAAGAATTATCACTCAGGGAATCCCCTGCCCAAGGCCCTGGGCTGGGACTGCAGATGTCCAGAGGGGAAGGAAAATATGGAATCCTGGCTCCAAATGCTTTACAACCTAGATGATGAAGATGAGGCTGAAGCAGAGTGCTTTGCTGGTCTTGTCTTGGATTAGATATGTAGTTCTGTCTCCCACCCTGTCTCTCTCTCTCCATCTCCCTCCTTTCTCTCTGATGTCTGTTTTCATGTGGGTATCTGCACATGTAGGTGTGTGTGCAGGTGCACAGACGTGGAAGTCAGAGGTTGGCATCAGATGTCTTTTCCAGCCGTTCTTCAAACTGTTTTTTGAGGCCGGGTCTCTTGCTGAAGCTGGAGCTCATCGATGATCATGATTGTCTCTGCCTCTTCCCCACATCTAGTACTGAGGTTATGCTTGCCAGGCCTTTGCATGGATGCCGGGAATCTGAATTCATGTCCTTATCTTCTGCTGCCCACACTTTGCCAACTGAGCCGTATCCCGGCCCCGTTCCTATCTCTTGTAATGTCTTGGAAACCCATCCATCTTTGTTCCTGGGGTCACGGTCACAGGTGTCAGTGTTAGAGTTCAAGTTCCAGATGACGGTCCCCAGGAACGAACAACGTCTGCTGCAGACTTTGGGCCGCCGTTCGTTGAGCGCCCTTAGAGTGATACCTGGACTTGTCCATGCTCACAGCAACTTCTACAGTCAGTGTGGGAGCTTGGGTTTTCCAGCTGGAAATAAACCAGAGTTGGGTAGGCTTTACTGCTTATCTTAAGGGGCAGAGCCCAGTGTGGAAGATGGTTTTCCAATATCGTCAGTCAGCGCCTGTAGACCCTGTAAAACTGAGAGCCACTGGGCTTGCTCCAGAGTTCATTGAACATACTTAGGGGAAATTCCTCAGCCCCACTCAGCACAGCTTCATATCCGGCCCACGAAACCCCTGCATAAACGTTTGGGAGGAAGTTGAAAGGCATCCCCAGGCCCACCTGGAGCAGGGTTAGAGTTCCAAGCTCGAGTTCTTTGGCTCGGTCCACAGCATCCAAGTTTTATAGTAACTTGCTGGAAGTCTTAATGAAGAGACTGACCTGGAGGCTCTGATCACCCTCCCAGCAGGAGAGGCCCCCGGATAGCTCCATAATTCTTGTGGACAAAGCCATTACATGAGTTGACCTGGAGTTCTGTCCTAAGCCGTCTACCTGATTATTGCTGAAGCAGCACAGGGAGCAGCAGCTGTTTGAATTTCAGATACAGAAGAGCTGTTCCAGAAATGTCCTGGCTGTTTTCAGAGTGTCTTTTGCTCTCCATACCCCCAGTTCGGGGCGCAGGTTGGGAGCACTGAGATCCCAGGTAACCACCCGTGTGAGAGCCAGGCAGGGTTTAGGGAGGTAGAGAGATGGCTTCCAAAATCAGCTTAATGTTCTCCATTATACAGGAAAGTCTGGAGTCATACCCTCTGTTCTCTTCAGTGTCTGAAACCAACAGTTCTGGATAGCTAGGAGGAGCTTTGAGATCCTGAGTGGATGGCCATCTTTCAAAGAATTAGAAAGTAAATAAACAGACAAAACCCTTATTTTAAGTGTTTTCCGCTGTATCCAATCATTGAAATTTCCCAGCAATCATTTGGAGTTGCAGGTGTAAGCCACAATTTTTGGATGAAGAAATCAAGGCCCAGAGAGATTAAATAATTTGTGCCAGGGTGCATATCAAGACAGCAGAGATTGGAGCACAGAATTTGAGGCTGAGATTGGAGTGCAGACCATGAGTCTAGAGATTGGAGCATGGAGCTTGAGTTTAGCGTCTCCTTCTGCCCCATGTTCACGGGTGTCTTTTTACTAGAGAAAGAAATAAGGAAGGTGTTTGTTGTTGTTTTGGTTTGTTTGTTGCTGTTGTTTTTCAAGACAGAGTTTCTTTGTGTAGCTTTGGAGCCTGTCCTGGAACTAGCTCTTGTAGACCAGGCTGGCCTCAAACTCACAGAGATCCGCCTGCCTCTGCCTTCCCAGTGCTGGGATTAAAGGCGTGCGCCACCACCACCCAGTGAAATAAAGAAGTTTTTGTTGTTGCTTTTGCTGTTGAAAAATTAGAAGAGACAGGAACAGAAATAATTGGAATGTCCAGCCATACCCCAAACTGAGTCCAAGGCAGAGAGCGCTAGGAGATGTGACCACTTAGAACACCTAAATTCCAAGTTTAGGGAGAAATCATGAACTCAGCTGGGACAAGGTGACTTTGGAAGGACAAAGACCTCACGTTAGCACCAAGTCCTCTGCCTGGGTCACAGTAGACACTCTGTAAGCGCTTGCTGAATGAATGTGTGCCCAAGTCTTGTCTAATGAGGGAATCAACATAGGTTCCTGTTTATGTTGATCTGACCTAAAGATACCTACAGATTCTCAGCTACCTAGACCTCCAAAACAAGTACCTGTTTACCTGATTTACAAGGCCCAAGACAAAATGGGGGTGCAGAGAGACCCTTATTAAGATTATTGTGAGATGCAGAGTGACTTCAGCAGACCACTAAGGTCAACACAGGGTGCTTGCGGACCTTCCGTTTAGAGCCCACCACGCTGGCGTTGCTTCTATGTAGGATTCTGACCTCTCAGGCAAATGGAGGTCCATCCAGGGTTTCTGAGACAAAGGCTGGTGTGGAATTTTCCATAGCAGGAAGAAGGATTCCAGATGTTCTGTGCCCAGCAGGGACAGGTGGAAGCCACCTGGCAGATCACATGAAGGGGCTCCGGCTGTAATTCATCCCTGGTCTTTTCCTTTCGGGGCAGTTCCTCATGTAGAAGGACTCCTCCTTGCTCTCTGGACTCCAACCCCCAAAGCCAGTGGACCCCAGGACCCCAGGAGGGATCACATTTTTACTCCCCCTGCCTTTCTGCTCCTATCTGTACCACTATTAATCAGGTCAGTTTGGATTATAAACATAACAATCGCCAACAGCTGCTAGTCACTCGGGCCATGGTGTGTGTCGGATGCTGGGTTCTGGGTGCTTGGTCTGTGTGGTCACTGGGCACGTGACGTAGCCTTCTCCATCCCCACTCCACTGATGAATAAATTGAGGCTTAGCAAGGTCAGGTCAGTCCCTGTCTAAGGACACTTGATAGCTATGAGGCCAGTACCTGGGACAGAGCACATGTGTACGTGTGGGGAGGGGGGGGTGGGGGGGGGTGGTTATTATGGATGCAGCCAGAGGATGACCTTGTCTTCATTCTTCAGGAGCCAATCACTTTTTAAAACAGTCTCTCAGTGACCTGGCACTGGCCCACTAGGTTAGGCTGGCTCACCAGGGAACCCCAGGGACCCATTTGTCTCTTCCTTCCCAGCACTGGGATTGCAAGTGATGTCACAATGTGCACTTTTTTTACTAAAGTGTGTAGGGATCAAACTCAGGTCCTCGGACTTGTAAGGCCAACACTTGACTGATGAGCTATCTCCCCAGCCTTATGAGATTATGTTTGGTGTTGTTTCCCTATAGGTTTGCAAGCCTGTAGCACATTAATAAAAACTCAGAGACAGAAACTGGGGTTCAACCTGAAGGTCAGAAAAGCAAAACAGCCAGCCACTGGCTCTTACCTCTACCTCAGTCTGAAATGGTGATCCTGCGTCCAGGAATCTCAGAATGAGACTGAGACTGAGAGCTGTCTCTCTCGTTTTATAATCCTCTCTAGTTCTGGGATTAAGGGCGTGCACCGCTACCGCCTGGTTTCTATGGCAAGTTAGTGTGGCTACTGGGATTAAAGGTGTGTGTCATTGCTGCCTGGTCTGTAAGGCTGGTCAGTGTGGCTGTTTGAATCTCTGATCCTCAGTCAAGCTTTATTTATTAAAAATACAAATGAAATGCCACTACACAAGTCCCCCAAGTTATGGGTACCATCACATTCTCTGCTGTCTCCTCCATACATACGATGGTTTTCAGGATTCAGTCCATCTTGGGTTAGTGAAATATTGCCTTGTGAAAAGCCACCCCTAGACTCAAATGGATATAAGGAATAAGCATATATGGTTAGCTAGTGACTCTCCTGGTCCTAGCTGGCCTTCAGTGCACATCTTCTAGGTCAGTCACAGATCAGAATCAGCTGTACTTTCTGTGCTGGGTGCTTCTGTAAATTTGACATCAGCTGCCTGCAGACAGTACTATCCCCAGAGGGACAGTCAGAATCCATCGCTGTCCCCTTCCTGAAACTGACCAGTGATGCCTCTAGGGCTCTGAGAATGGAGTGGAGTTGACCAGTTGTTTGGGACTCAACACACATAATGCATTCTCTTGGCCAAAGAAACCACAAGGCTCAGCTCAGAGGATCAGCATGGAAGGCTACTACCAAATAGTCCAGATGAGAGAGATACGGGATGGAAGGCTATGTGCATAGATAATCTTCATTAACTTAATGATTAGGCACTTGTGTGTCCCAATCCCTCTCTTAGCCTCTTCTATATTGACACATCTGATCCTGGTAAACCACCCGCTGAAGCACTTACTAAACTCTAGCCCCATTTTATAGATGAAGAAACCAAATCCCAGAAAGGTTGTGTAACTTCCTTCAAGTCAAACAGCTAGGAGGAGATAGGACCTGGATTTGAATCTGGGCAGCCTGTCTCTGGGACCATGTGTGACCACCCTGTCAATCCTGTCTCCTGATAATCCTTGACAAGATCCTCTTTGATGAGAGCCATGGTTATTTTTAATCCGAGGACATGAAATGTTGAGATATGGCACTCTGGGTTCATTTCAATACAGACTGCTTCAAAGGCAATCCCAAATTTTATTGCCTGGCAGCAGAGCGGGCTGGCTGATATACTCCAAAGTTTTATTAACTGTCACCATGGCAATTTCGAGGACATTGGTTACATGGGAAGCTTTCCTGATGGCTCTTATTCATAATGGCACTGGAAGTCACAGGCAGGCTGATCTATGGCTTTTAATCAACTCATGGATGGGGGTCTCTAGCTACAGATTAGCCACATCCAAACTTGTTAGAGCAGGAAGGATTCCGTGGGCTTAGCCATCCTGGCTCCCAACAGAGATAGAGAGAACCCTTCTGGGCATGGTGATAACATGAGCCCTTCAGCTCTGTCAAGATCAGCAGTGCCAGCAGGGCCCCGTAGGTCTGGCCCCAGCTGCACACTTCTTGCCAACTCGCCTGCATGCCCATTGGCTGAGTGGACTCCAGGGTCCGTGACTCGAACATTTCCTGCAGGAAGGGTAGTCAGTGCTCTCAAGTGAGGACCAAGGCTTTGGCAGCAGGAAAAATATAGGTGTGCGTGTGGAAGGGAGGGTAGTTCAAATATCTTCCGTCCTTAGTAGCTTCATGGACCTTGGACAGATTGCTTAACGTTTCTGAAATTTCTTGTTCTGAAAATTAGAACAGTCCCTTGCAGAGAATTAAATGGATAGCACATTTAAGTTCACACAAGACCAACATTTCTCTCCACTCTCTTCCTCTTTCTCTCATCCTTGTCATTAAGGCTGTACCCCACCTGTCTCCCTTCCCCCTGGCCTGGTGGACGGGGGAGACAGTGAGCGGTATCTGAGGTGGTCATCTTACAGAGAAACAAAGTTTATTTTGGCTCATGGGTTTGGAGGTTTTGATCCATGGTTGATTGACCCTGTTGATTTTGGACCTGTGGCAAGGCAAGAATAAGTGTCAGAGAAAAACCACCCATTTTGCGACGGGAGTGCAAACATGAGACATCCTCATTTCTTGTCTATTAATCCTTTCCAAGATACAGTCAGTAACCCAAAGGCTCTTGCTAGGACAACCGCTTCATTTCCATAATCTCCCTGTAGAACCTCACAGGCGACAGCCTTGCCACACACAACTCCAGAGGCACTTAAGGTACTGTAGAAAAGATGTGTGGAAGGCCTGTACTTGAGGAAGAAGGCCTGGGTTCTAGGCCCAGCTGTCTCTTCAACAGCTATGTATGCGAAGCTGTAACCTCTCCCCGAGATGTCTCTCACTGCAGGAAGAGGACACCCACTCCCCCTCTGAGGTCAGAGTCATCCTGCTGAGCTACTGGATGGAAATGCAGCTTGCAGAGGCTACAGAGTTGCTTCTGTGTTATTCACTGTCTTTTACTGCTCTACATTAGGGACTTACTGGGAGAGGTACTAAGTGAATTCTTGAAATCATTGCCCCCCAAAATCAGCCATGCACAGACCCTCTCTTGGAGCCCCCGTAAGGACGCCAACCATGAAGGCACTGTGACCTTAACTTCTGGCCATCAGACTGGCAAACCACCCAAATTTTTAGAATATGTTACAGTAACAGATGTCCCCTATCCTTGTCATCTAAACCCCTGACTCCTGTAGCTGCTGATACCTCCTGCCTGAAACATCTGTCCCAGATCTGCACTGAAAAAGAAGACAGTTTGGGGTGGAGACAAGGAATTTGGGGTGTGGGGGGTGGATATGCCTAGAGTCGGGAAGGCGAACCAGTCATCCACACCCACCCTTAGAGACATCAAAGAAGCCAGGACTGGGGCTAGGGATCCTGGGTATGATCAAGTGTCCACCCCCAGCATAACCTCTTTGGAAAAAAGCCAAACGTCTCTAAAAGTATCTAAGGAAGTAGGACGGGGCTTTTCCGGTAGCAACTTCTGGCTGCACAAAGGAGGTTTCCAGGAAGAAGTGATTTGAGTGGGAAGGAACATCTGCCTGTCCTGCTTGGGGTGTCTCTTCTGGGGAACACAAAGGAACTCTCACTTAGAAATATCTTCAGCAGAGAAGATAGGGGGAGATTCGCGGATCTGAGGAACTTGCTTGCTTTTGCACTTTCTTGCCTGCAGAAAGTTTAAGGCCACACGTGCGTGCGTGCGTGCGTGCGTGCGTGTGTGTGTGTGTGTGTGTGTGTGTGTGTGTGAGCGTGTGTGTGTGTGTGAGCGTGTGTGTGTGAGCGTGTGTGTGTGTGTGTGTGAGCGTGTGTGAGCGTGTGTGTTTGTGTGTGTGTGAGCGTGTGTGTATGTGTGTGTGTGTGAGTGTGTGTGTGTGAGTGTGTGTGTGTGAGTGTGTGTGTGTGTGTGAGCGTGTGTGTGTGTGTGTGTGAGTGTGTGTGTGTGTGTGAGCGTGTGTGTGTGTGTGAGTGTGTGTGTGTGTGTGAGCGTGTGTGTGTGTGTGTGTGAGTGTGTGTGTGTGAGCGTGTGTGTGTGTGTGTGTGTGAGCGTGTGCATGTACAGGCGTGTGTGTGTATTGGCTTGTGTGTATGAGAGCAGAGGCTGGAGGGCAGCTCAACTGCTGTTCCTCAGGAGCTGCCAGCTTTATTTTTTACAACAGGATCTCTCAGTAGCCTGGAACTCTGGAGCTCACCAAGAAGGCTAGGCTAACTGGCCAACAAGCCCCAGGAATGCACTTTTCTCCACCCTTTCAGGGCTGGAACGACAAGGTGTCCCACTACCCCCGCTTTATCGTGTGGGTTCTGGGGACAGAACTTGGGTCCTCAAGCTCACACAGCAAGTCCTGCATCCCTGGTGTTGGTGGCGATGATGATAGTGATGAAGGGTAAAGTAACAGATGCTATGCGCTGTCTACCCTGCTCAGCACCTCACATGTTCTACGTCATCTCACAATCTTCCTAAGAGAGCGATTCTGATCATTCCCATTTTACGCATGAGATACCGAAACACACAGCGGTCAAGTCCTGTGGCCAGAGTCACACAGCCAGTCAGTCAGAGCTAGGGATTCCAAAGCCACTCAAAGTCATTGTGAGACAAGTGCCCACAAGGGTGGGCGTGTCACGTTCCTGCAGCTCTGCCTTTTGCTGGGAACAGTTGTGTGCCTACACTGTGAGCATCCCTTTGTCCTAATATGCATCGGCTCATGGGAAGGTGTTCCTAACGCATTGAACCATAAGCCAAGAGGGATATTGGGATCCTCATATGCCTCACCAAGAGAAAGGGCCTTTCAAGGATAATAGGAGTTGCCCCATCAGTGAGCAATCTTGAAGGGATTCAAGGTTTCTGGAACAATATCTACGAAGCAAAGAGGAGCCAAAGGCCTGGTTTGCTTTAAATTGTGTGACTGGATCCTAGGGTGGAAACACTGGTCCGTGAAAAGGAAGAAGTCTGGGAGGGCATTCTGGGAGCAACTGCTAGCCTTGTGTCTGTGAGGCCTCTAGAGCACACATGCACACACACACACACACACACACACACACACACAGGAGCCTTTGCAGGGCTGGATGCTGAGCACTGGTTCCAGAGCCAGCCTGTCTGCTGCTGCCAACTCACTTCCTGTGCCCACAACTCACTCTGCTCTGCAGAGCAAGTCCCCCTGCTCTTAACTCAAACCCCAGAAAGCTCTGGAAATCGGAGGATTCTTTTTTTTCCCATATGGTCAGCACAAATTTATTCAGCAGCTAGCCCTAATCCCCAAACACAAGTCTCTCTCTCTCTCCACAGTCCCTGATCCTGCTGAGGCTGTTGCTTGAAATATTGGTGAAGCTCTCCAGTGCTTCATAAATGGATCTTCTGCAAGAGTAGTGCAATATCAAAGTCAGCCGGACCATGCCATCTCAATGCTGGGAATCCCACAGTGGCCAACCAGCTGGCCTAGTTGCCAAGATTCAGGACAGGGAGGACATGTGTCTCATAAAATACAAAATGGATAACAGCTAAGGAACAACCTCTGGCCTCCGCACTCACATACACACATTCACACCTACATACACTTGTGCACACACGCACACATACATGTGCACACATCTACAGCATGCATGCATGCACATATGCATGCCTGCTCGCATGTGCACACAAACACACATGTTATACAGTACACAGCACCTTCGCTGTGTCATCTCGGGATCTCCCAGCTCCTTCATTCTGGAACGCCTCTGACCTGAGGGCTCTGCGAATACCGTATCGGTTCTGTCTCCTTACAGGGCTGCTGAGGCTGGTAAAAACATTGGTTCCTGAGACTGAAAAGCTCTTTGCTAGGCTGAGGTGACATTAAAATCAGACCTTCGTTTTACTGTCTTGTGCACACTGCATGTGGCATTCTGAGAACTGCTGTCATGTCTATATTCCAGTCCAGTGTTCCTAGTAAGCACCCTATACATGCAGCAGGCCTGGTTTAGCCTGTTGGGTTATAGCTTCTGGAAGCTTCTGGTAGTTTCCGGAAGCCCAGGACTGTCTGTCACCACTCTGTTGTCCTCAGCACATGAAAGGGGACACTTGATAATTGTTCAGTGAGTTAAATTTTACAGATTGAGTCCAAGTAAAGGCCAGGTCAAGACCTGCCTAAGGAACTCCTGGAGTCTTTGGGAATCCTTTGGTTCTATGGTGCACACTCACACACCCGCACAGACACAGATGCTAAGACCCAGCTTTATCTTCACACTCTCTGGGCTACAGAGGAATCTGTGCCTTTAAGCCAGGTTCATTTATTTTGTGTCAGAGGGGAAAGGACGAGAAGGAGCTGTTCCTCAAGGTCGCTGTCTCCTCTGTGTGTGAAGGGTGTTTTCCCTCAAAGGTTTCCCTTCTGGAAGCTGCTCGGCCGCCCACTGGTAAACAAAAAGCAGAGACTTGGCTGGCTCTAGATGTGTCCACAGCTCCTTCCAGCTGTGACTTGCTCCCTTCCCATTTGTAGGCCAATGACAAAGCCAAACCTCTGTCATTGCCTTCACTTGACATACCCTTGGTCATTGCTAGCTCCTCTCTGCTTTCCCTGAACTGGAGACACCAGAACCATCCCTGGGCTTGAGCTGAGCACACAGGCCTGCCAGCATTTGCTGAGGTCAGCAAAACTGAGGTAGAGAAACCTCAGAAGCCTGGGCAAAGAAACCAGCTGGCACTGTGTTCAAGCATCGAATTGGGTGTCGGATGGATCCGAAGACCCAGCATGCTTTTGGCTGGAGTGCAGGTGGAGTGGGGCCAGTCATCTGGGTGTTTATTTCCCATTACTCTGGGCCTGGCAGAAGGGGGACACACCTTGCCTTTGTGCTAGTGAGAGAGGGAAGTTGGCCAGTGACCTCTTAGGGAGAGTTTAAAGGAGCTCCATCTGGCTTCTGACTAGGAGAAATGAAACAGCTAGGAACCTCTGTGAGCCAGACACATTGTGGGGTGGGGGAGGGAGATTTGCAGGCTGATGATCAGAGCCTTTGAGGACGACCTTGAAAACAAACAATACCACATCAAACAACCAAGTGGAGGAGAGGGAGCAGGAGAGAACCAGCCACAAAGAGCAACTGCTGGGAATTGTGGGAATTGCGAGTTGGGGCTTTTCCTTCTTGTGGAAGGCAGGTGCTCTTGTTTCTTGATCCATAAGGTTATTCCATGAGTCTTTACAGAGGACCTACTGTGTGCTGGGTGCTGTTGTAGGCAAGGCAGAGAAGGAGGAGCAGGGTAGGGAAGGCTCCCATTGTGAGGCTTACATGCTGATGGGAAAAAGGGTAAGCCCCTAGCTACGTGAATACTCTCCCTTCCCAGGATGGTGTGCATTGTGTAAAAACAAGGGGGACGTGGAGAAGAAGACAAAGATGGGCGCTCACTCTATCTCACTCTAGAGTATTTAACATTAAGCCATTTTCTGGGCTGTCTTACGCCCATGGTTCACAGCAGTTAGACCTCACAGTCGCTTAGCCTGTCACCCTCCAGGGAATAAAGGCTTGGAGCCCTGCCTGTGCGTGCCCATCTCCGGATGGGATGGTTAAAATACAGGACAGCAGACATGAGCAGGGCTGACATCCCCACCTCAGCATCGTCGTCTGTAAAATAATGATGTTAGAATCTCTTTAATACCGTCCTTCTTCCTACAGCCTCTGATTCAGAACTAGTGGCGAGATAGATCCCAAAACCCTGCAGGAAAACAAGGACAACCATCCCATTGCTGAGAAGGGAAGCCCTGGGGGGCAGCAGGTGGCATGGCACCCTGACTTCCCCTGGCCCATGCCCAGGTAGCTCCAGATCCTCTACCACAGGCCCAGGATATGAGAAGATCACAGGAACCAAATGACTCTCCCATAGGCTGCAGACTTCCACATGCAGAGTGGCGTTGAGATGACTGTGTTCAGCAGGCTCACCATTCTGGCTTTGCAACTGAATGCCACACCAGGGAGCTTGGTTTGGATTCTGTATTTGCCCTCTGGTTGGTTTTTGACAAGATGTCTTTCTGGGAGTTGACTTACTGAGCCCTAAAATGGGCACAGTGCCAGCACGCACTTCATGGGTTTCCTGTAAGTTTACGAAGCCATCTATGTCAGGTCAATTATATTGATCATGAGAGTACAATAGATTGATACCTAAGATCCATATGAAGATGCTATTCAATTTAGCGTGTGTGTGTGTGTGTGTGTGTGTGTGTGTGAGAGAGAGAGAGAGAGAGAGAGAGAGAGAGAGAGAGAGAGAGAGATTAGTGCACATGCATGAGAAAGAGAGACAGAGAGACAAAGACAGACAGAGACAGGCAGAGAGCACGCGTGTATGGGTATGTTTGGAGGCCGGAGGAGGACATTGGGTGTCCTGTTTTATCACTCTCTGTATAGTGTTCCCTTGAAACAGTCTCTCATTGACCCTGCAGCTGAGCTACAGTGGGCAATCCTCTGTCTCCAAGGCCATGCAGCACTGGGTGGGATTGCAGGTGTATGCATGGCTACGCTCAGCACTTTTTATATAGGTGTTCTACTATACTGCCCTGGCGAGGTGCATGGCCTGCACTCCCTAGAGCTGCAACAGGGGATGTGCAGGGCCTGCACTCCTGAGTGCTGCAACAGGGGATGCGCAGGGCCTGCACTCCCGAGTGCTGCAACAGGGGATGCGCAGGGCCTGCACTCCTGAGTGCTGCAACAGGGGATGTGCAAGGGCCTGCACTCCTGAGTGCTGCAACAGGGGATGTGCAAGGGCCTGCACTCCTGAGTGCTGCAACAGACGATGCGCAGGGCCTGCACTCCTGAGTGCTGCAACAGGGGATGCACAGAACCCGCTCTCCCACTCTCATGACCCAGGAGCACTTATTTACTCTTCTATAATCTCATACACATATGTGATATTCTTTAATCAAAGTCCCCCATCCTATCTTATCCTCTTTCCCCCTTCCACCAGATTGTTTTCCTTCACAATTCCCTCTCTGTCTCTCTCTGCTCCCAAACACTTGCTTTTAGTTACAGTTGCCTGCATGCATTAGGCAGGGGCTTATATCCTTGATAAAACAGACTATGAGAGGCTACACCACAGGGCAATGTAACACCTCATCCCCCCATAACCCTTGACTCCTCCCACCCAGTGTAGAAAGTTGATGAGCAGGTCTTATGTAGCCCCTCCTACAAAGGCAGCAACTTCATATGCTAGCTATCACCATTACTAGAGATAGCTCAGTGGTTGAGAGCACTGGCTGCTCTTCCAAAGGTCCTGAGTTCAATTCCCAGCAACCACATGGTGGCTCACAACCATCTGTAATGAGGTCTGGTACCCTCTTGAGTAAGAGACCTGGTCAGTTGTCCTCATCAACTTAGACCATGAAACCCAATATGGACAAGTTCAACAGAACCACTATTTGCCATATATGGGCTGTCCATGCATGCTTCAGCATTGCCAGGGCAAACATTTCACTTTTCATTTTATTCAGCTGCTTTGGGTGGGGCTTAATAAATGCTAAGCTCCTTTCTCCCACAGCATCTGAGTGGCTGGGTAAGCCACCCCAGGGGTACCACCCACATTCTGGCCAGTGTCCCTTGTCCTTGGAAGGCCTGGACTGGACGCTGTGGTAACTGGGCTGCAGGTGTGGGAAGGGCAGCTTCAGGAGCCAGCATGGACACCGCCCTTCGCAGACCTGGATGTTCTCAATTTATCATCCAGCACAGAGCAGGCTGCCATCTGTGAGGTCACCCCTGGGCCTCGTCACCCACTGTGACTGCTAACTAAAGACAAGACTAACTGCCCTTGGCCTGGTGGCACCTCTCCTAGTGCCAGGCTGAGGCTGACTGAGCCTCAGATGGGTGAGGTTGTCTCCGTTCCCTGGGATATTGGCCAGAGACTAAGGAAAAACCCACCCAGAGCAGAGGCACGAGAAAGAAAGCATTAAAGCCATCTGGGAAGCTGGGACCCTGAAGCCTCACCAGCCAGCTGGGGGACGTGAGATCTTGGTCTGACTGGGGAGGGTGATAGACAGTGAGATGTGGATGTCTTATTCTCTGAGGTATCCCTGGCACCTTAGAACAGTTGTTGCTGTCAGAGGGAACAGCTGTGCCCCACTGAGCATGCCAGGCATGAAAGAGGCAGGTAATCAATAATAAATTACTGGGTGGCATGGTGGATGGGCAATAAGTACACAGACAGAGTGCAGCATTTTCAGCCGGGTTCGATAACAGCCACTGCGTGGGCCCTACGCCCAGAGTTACTGTATGAATTTATGCTACATGTAATTATTATTTTTAACTCGCTCTTTGGACTTTCCCTTAAGTTCTATTAAAGTCACTATTACCGTCACTTTACAGCAGAGGAAACTAAGGCACGGAGAAATAACCGTCACAGTCACGCAAGCTGGAAAGCGTAGCGTCAGGGATAAGGAGACTAGGTTCAAACCCCACTGTCTTCCAGAAAAGGAGTCTGCTTTCACTTCCTGGAATCTCGGGGTCGGGAACTGTGATGGTTCGCTTTAACTGCCAGATTGACACAGCCTAGAACCACAAAGGCTTGCTTGCACGGGGTTGGCCTGTGGGTATGTCTGGGGTGTCGGGGAGGTGTCTTAAATTAATCCATGTGGGAAGAGTCAGCCCACTGAAGGTAGCACCATTCCCTGGGCAGCGTCTCCTGAACTGTGTAGGAGCAGGAAACTGGACTTAGTACAAGCAAGTGTACACTCGGTTCTCTCTGCTTATAGACTCTATGGAGGTGATGAGCTGTTTTATGTCCCTGTCACTGTGGCTTCTCCGATACGAGGGACTGCAGCCTGGGAACTGTAAATCAAACAACTGTTTCTTCCCCAGGTTGCTTTTTGTCTGGGTGCTTTATCAGAGCATCAGAAATGAAGCAAAGACAGGGGGGACTTGGGGTTCCCTCTACAGAGCCTAGATGAAGGGAGAGAAAGCCATTGGACAGAGGATTCTTGGCTTGTGGTAGTTCCGCTGCCGGTTCTCTGACTTGACGGTCATATCCACGTGACACACGTCCAGCAGACTCTGAACGTTGATCTTTTGATAGCTGTCAGTGTATGGATAGACGGAGCATGCACGGTTTAGCATGTGAGGTTCAACTGTCTCCGGGGATATGAGTGGGTCATTTGAGGAAGTCAGGTATACCTGGGGTATGATCTTGGCTTTTACATCTCTTGGCATCATCAACAAATTCAGTCCCACCCATCCCACCCCCACTCTGATGCCTCCTTTAGAGAGAGGGATAGAACTAAGGGTCTGGGAAGCCCAGGGAGCAGGGGAGGTCAAGGCAAACTAGTGACTGAAGCCCCCTGTGTCCAGGGGTCCAAGACTATAGCTGTGGTCATCCTTTGTAACTTTTTTGACTCAAGAACCTATCTGGGGGGAGGCTTCTTTTCAATTGGTGTGATTGGTTACACACAGAAAGTGTGACCATCAGAAGTAGACACCCTCGTACCTTTATGTCAGCCAAAACACTTAACAAGCAGCCCTGGGGTCAGGAATCAGGGTGTAGTTAATCCCTAGGTAACCACCACAGCGCCACTCTGCCCTGGCTTCAGAAAAACAGACAGGTCCCACCCCCACCCCCATCTCCCCCATTCCACCCCTCCCCCCACTCCCCACTCATAGACACAGAGGTTCCTGCAGCCTGGACTTGTCTTTACGGTCTGATTCCCTTTGTTTGGTGTCGAATCAACTTCATCTTGGCTGGATTTAGGCCCTGGTGAATAAACTACACTTTGGTTTATCTATTCTCCTGTGAGCGGCCATTGGGGTTATGTCCAGTGTTGCTGTGGCTATTGTAGAAATCGTCTTGGCGACTGTGCACACTGTCCTGTTGAGTACACACCGGGGGATGAATGGCTGAGTCCTCTGTACTTGACATCCAGCATGGGCTAGAGAGGAGACGCTCCGTTCACAGTCAGCCAACCACTGATTCTAAGCTAAACCCTCTGCAGGGCTCCCTGCTGTCCACTGCCACTGAGAGTCGCCATTTCCCTAATGAGGGCATGACCTCTGTGTCCGGACCCTGGGGTGCGACAGTAGGGAAGATTTATAACGAGGTAGCAGTCCATGTCAGGGAGTGCTTCTCCATACCGCAGGCCCCTGCCCAGAGCGGAGGCAGGGGAAGCAGGGATGCTTGGGCAGAGATTAAGAGGCCAGAGCATACCCTCTTCTGCAGCAGCTCAGCCCTGAAAAAGGCAGGCTGGACCCAGATGTTGGAAAGGAGATGAGGCGCTGCATCAGGGAAAATCCTGAAAGTCTAGAGGTTGGGAGCCCTTGACCCTGGAAGGACAGGAAACACATTATATCAGCCATGGAGGATCTGGAGGCCACCAGCCTCCAGCACAATGCTGTCCCCAGCCTCCTAGGGTGACTGGTGCATTGCCAAAGTGGGTTTCAGCCACCACCACGACACCTCCCCAGTTAAATCTTACTCTCCAGGCTGTGAGGAGAAGAGAATAATCCAGAGCCCTGGAGTGACTTTGATGAATCCAGGTCTGTATGTGACTGCTGTGCAGAGTCAATATATGAACTCGGTCCGTTCTGGGCCCCCTGAGGAAGAGGTTCATCCACAATGGCTCCTACTACTCTCTACCTTTCCCCCAAGTCTGCTGCTCCACAAGCCCCTAGTTTGCCCGGCATTCAGCTTGCTGGTTTGCCATGCACCCTTTAACTCCACTCAGCAGGGTCCTTCCAGCCAGACTAAGCTAGCTTTGACTTCCCTCTGGTGATCTTCAGAGGATAGCCGCTCCGTAGGTCCATGATCAAGAAGAGCAATGGTTTAGGGTAAAAGTGTGACCCAATCTTGACCTGTCTTAGTTTTCTCACTTATAAAGGCAAGGGATCACAGGACCTGGATTATCAAGGTGTCATAGACACCAAAGGATGTAGTGGGCACTGCCCAGAGCAGCCAGAACCAGAACCCAGGAGTGAATGTCAACCATTTCCACTGCCCAGCATCTGCCGCACCAACCTCTGGCCTGGTAGCCCCATGTCTCATCTTTTCTACTCTAGTTTCCCCACGCAGATCACGGATGACTGCTTGCAGAGCTGACTGATCCTTCGGGTGCCATGACCCTTTGGGAGCAAAGGAACCAGCGTGTCCTTAAAACTTATGTGAACTGAACCCCCAGAGGGCCTTAACATGGCTATTTGATTTCCTCTCCAGTGCAAGCCTGTGCAGATGGTTCTGTTGTATTCTCTTTTAAAATGAGGAAACTATGACATAAAGTAGTCTATGAATGGAGCCAGGACCTGCACTCAAGGCTCCTGACACAAAGGCCATGGCCCCTTCCTTAGTCCTCATTTGTTCCCTGGCCCTCTCCTGGGTGCCCCTGGCCACTATGGGAAATTTTTTACAGCAAAGCACGTAACACCAGATGAAGGTTGCCAAATGCAAAAGAGATTAGACTGCCAGGGAGAGATGGTCTTATCTTCTCTCGAGGAAGCCGGCTGTGTTAGCATCAGAGGCTCTGGTTCTCCTCTTCCTCCTTGGCTAGGGATTAAGTGATGGATCACACTTTTGCAGGATGGATTAAGATGCAAACATCCCCCAGCCATTGGAGCAAACTGGCTTGTTTTGCAGCGTCATGCCCGCACTTCCATCAATGAACCAAGCAAGGACCTGCAGATCAGAGAGCAGACAGGCAGAGGACATGGCTGGCTGATTGGCTGTAGGCTGTGCAGAGTAACAGTGTCCAGGGTCAACTTAACTGAATCAGTCATTGCCTGGCCCTCAAAGAGCTTCCTGGAGCACAAGACATTTCCAGCTTCAGCTAGGAGCTGCCTAGCTGAGCCTCCACCCTCCACAGTCCAAATAAGCTCTGATCTGCAGATTTTAATGCCCCCGAAATCACAGAAAGTGACTAGCCACATTAGAAGGTGAGCCCCTTGAAGGTCCTCCACTCATTGTATCTGTCATCTCCAGTCTTGGGTACCATTGGCTTTGGACTCAGTTACAGCTCCTCCTTGGCCTGGGTGAAACCTGATCTCGTCCTGCAATCTCATAGACTCTCAGTTCTCCCAGCTATAGAAGGGAGCTACCAGTTCATCTTCCTCTATGAGAGAATATGTGAGGAACACCTACCATGCTGATTGGTTCACAGGCGCTTCTCAAAAACAAAACAAAGCAAAATCTCACAATAGCTCTGGTTCTGTTTTAGTGAGGAGAAATCGCCTTCCCACTCTTTTGCTCACTCTCTCACTCTTTCCACTGTGTGAGTATTTATCATGTACCACTTGAATGCCTGCTGCGTTCCCTCCAGTCAGAAGTCACCAGAGCTGTGTGACTGTGTTAGAAAGGGTAGAGAGGTCACTGGGACAAAGGTAGAGGTGATGCCTGAGCTGTATTCTAGAGACTTCCTAGAATTAGTGTAATAAAGGGAGCCTTGGATCTGCCCCCACCTTGACAGCAGGGAACACTGTGCAGGAGAGAACGCAGGAAGCATGTGTTCATGCATTTCTCTGTATGCCAACCTGCTTACTGGTGTCTACAAGTCACCAGGATGCCTCTTATTTGTTATGTGCCTGCTTGTGCTAACAGGGTATTTGTGTAGATGTAACGATAAATATTTGTCAGATTCAGCTAAAGGAAAGCAGTTGAGGGGCTGTGAACATGGCTCAGTAAGTACGGTATTTACCGCAAGAGTGAGAGAACCTAAGTTCTCATCTCCAGCATCCATGAAAATATATGGATGTGGCAGCATGCACCTATAATCCCTGTGCCTGAAGACAGAGACAAGAGGATCCCTGGGGCTCAGCAGCCAGCCACTCTGGCTAAATGGGTGGGCTCAAGGTTATGTGTGAGATGCTGTCTCAACAAAAATAAAAGGGCAGACAACTGATCCAGTTATCTGATATCAGCTTCTGGCTTCTATCCACACATGAACATGTGTGCACACTCATTTATATACATGCATGCACATACGCTCATAAACACACATATGCCACATACACAAAAGAAAGGAATCTGTATTTTCAGTGTGAATAGGGCAGCCACCGTTTGCAGGAAATTTCCATTGTCTGTGTCCACAGGAAGGGCCCTGCTACATGCTGGCTCCTTGGGGGATATTTAGATGAGTCCATTCCCTACGTTTGAAAATGCTCCATCTTCCTGCTTTATAATCCAGGCTCTCCCGGGCTGGCTCGAAAGTTAAGAGCATTGGCTGCTCTTCCAAAGGACCTGGATTTGATTCCCAGCTCCCACAGGATGACTCACAACCCCCTGCAACTCTAGTCCCAGGAGATCTTAACACCCTCTTCTGGCCTCCCTGGGCAGCAGGCACACGTGATGCATAGACTCACCTGCAGGCAAAACACCCACATGCATAAAATAAAATAATAAAATTTATTTTTAAATTTCTGGTGCTGGGCCTCCTGCCTTGAAGAAGACAGAAGATCATTTGCATGTCTCACCTCTGACCAAAGGGAAGTCAAGGGCAACTTTGGTCTCTCTCCTGCTGTTGTTTGTAGTGGATGTCACTGGTACCTGGTCAGCAAACAGGTGAACAGATGTCACTGTTAAGGTTACATATTGCTCTTGTGAGGACCCAAGTTCAGTTTCTAGCACCTATGTGGTAGCTCACAACCTCAGGTAACGTTATTCTCAGGTTCTCCAATGCCCTCTTGTGTGTGTGTGTGTGTGTGTGTGTGTGTGTGTGTGTGTGTATTTAAACAAAATTAAAAATAAAAACAAATCTTGAAAAGTAGAAACAGACAGTTATTTCAGACATGGGTTTCTCTTTCCTGTATGTAATGCCTCTTCCAGAAGCATGAACGTCAGATCCATGGGATCACACGACTTGGGAAGCAACAGTTGAAAATTAAGGCAGCAGGCAAGACGTTCAAATCCAGAATGCACCCTGTGTGAGCAGAGAAAGTCATTCCCAGGGCCACGGATTGTTAGATGAGAATTCTCATACCTGTGATGAGCACTGGCATTTCTTCAAGGCACCGCTGAGAGTGACATGTTACGGCCCAGATGTCCAGCCCAACATGTCTACACATTACTCCAATCAAGCTAGTGCAGGCATTATTGCTGTGAGGTTGACAGTATGCACGGTTACTTGGAAGCTGGGACGTGACACGGTTAAACTTTATATTCAGGAGACATGGTCTTGTCTGATTTCAAAAGCTTTGACTATTTGGATGGCAAGGGGTTGGACCAGGTGGGCCGGCCCTCAAAAGCCAGAGCCACAGGGGTCTCGCGTACCTTTGTGTCTCCCCTCCTCCTCCTCTTCTTGCATTCACACAGAGTTGCTTCTAGCAGTACTGGGTTAGTGAATGGCTGGCTGAGAAATCATCTGAGTAGAATTTGATAAATGAGTAAATTTAAAAAGTCTTAATCCAGATTCAGAAAGCATCACCATGGATAACTGGTGATATTCTCTGCCTTTTCAGATCTCAAACGATAATCTAATATCATCCCTCCCCCATCTTTATATTATAGCATGCATGTGCTTTCCTTTGACAGCATAAACCTCTCTGAATTTGCCTACCAGAGAACAGCCACCTGGAGTCTACAGCCGTGTCTTCGCTATACTGAGAACAATTCCCACCTTCTTAGCTCATGACCCCTCGGAATTGGCTCTGAGCCCCACCAGCCCCGGCTCTGCCCTAATGTGTCCTGAACCATGGTGACCTCTGTGTGGACTGCCCCTGTAGAGTGTTACTCTCACAGGAAAAATGAAGTTTGCTCCTGAGACGTGTGCGGAGTTGGCCTTTCTGATGCTCTCTCCCTATCTCCTTCCCCCTTCTCCCCAGAAAGGATTATTCAAAGCTTTAAGAGCTGAGAAATTTTGAAAGTGGTTCGTACATTGACACACCTCAGAATATGGTGGGCACATCTGGCCTCCAGATGTTCTCTTGTCCTGTGAATTGGCAGCCAATCTCAGGTGGCTCTGGCTAGAACTCAGACTAAACACGTGAGGTTGCAGACAACCTCACACAGAGCCACCTTGCAGCTCCTCTGCAGCCTCTGCTACCGTTTTCTCCCGAGGGATTCTTGGATCTGCATGCCAGGAGCCTTCACACACTTGCCTGTAAGGACACAGGGCTCTTCATCACAATGGGGTTGTGGGGCTCAGAGACCAAGTCTTAGCTTTGCTGGATGATCTCAGGTGTGTGTCTCAGTGTCCACCAAGCGAACAGAACACTAATGACCTCCATGTTTTACGGCTGCTTTGGGAATTAGAGCCAGTGTACATAAAATTCTGGGGACGTGTCTGGTACGTTTTAAGCACCAAGCAGGTGTGTGCTGTTATTGTTTCTAATTCCCTCCTCTGGAGGCCAGTGTGGAATTAGAAGTTGGTCTGTGTGCTCTAATTGATCTTTTATCGTTTCACCTTAGCCCTGAGGGAATATCTATTTTCCTAACCTCTCTCCAGGGCCCAATAAGGATGGCAATGGTAGTAGAGAAATGTACTGAGCATTCTTCCTGTGATAGCACTCAGCATCCACTCCATGCTTGAGATCCCGGGCATTGGCTCGATTCCTCACAGGGTGGGATGAAAATGGAAATTCTCTGAGCTGTCAGCTTTATCAGCTCCACATTTTCAGCTGAGATGCAGGG
>NC_134599.1:2500-15000 GCF_037038515.1 Microtus pennsylvanicus
AACCCTAACCCTAACCCTAACCCTAACCCTAACCCTAACCCTAACCCTAACCCTAACCCTAACCCTAACCCTAACCCTAACCCTAACCCTAACCTAACCCTAACCCTAACCCTAACCCTAACCCTAACCCTAACCCTAACCCTAACCCTAACCCTAACCCTAACCCTAACCCTAACCCTAACCCTAACCCTAACCCTAACCCTAACCCTAACCCTAACCCTAACCCTAACCCTAACCCTAACCCTAACCCTAACCCTAACCCTAACCCTAACCCTAACCCTAACCCTAACCCTAACCCTAACCCTAACCCTAACCCTAACCCTAACCCTAACCCTAACCCTAACCCTAACCCTAACCCTAACCCTAACCCTAACCCTAACCCTAACCCTAACCCTAACCCTAACCCTAACCCTAACCCTAACCCTAACCCTAACCCTAACCCTAACCCTAACCCTAACCCTAACCCTAACCCTAACCCTAACCCTAACCCTAACCCTAACCCTAACCCTAACCCTAACCCTAACCCTAACCCTAACCCTAACCCTAACCCTAACCCTAACCCTAACCCTAACCCTAACCCTAACCCTAACCCTAACCCTAACCCTAACCCTAACCCTAACCCTAACCCTAACCCTAACCCTAACCCTAACCCTAACCCTAACCCTAACCCTAACCCTAACCCTAACCCTAACCCTAACCCTAACCCTAACCCTAACCCTAACCCTAACCCTAACCCTAACCCTAACCCTAACCCTAACCCTAACCCTAACCCTAACCCTAACCCTAACCCTAACCCTAACCCTAACCCTAACCCTAACCCTAACCCTAACCCTAACCCTAACCCTAACCCTAACCCTAACCCTAACCCTAACCCTAACCCTAACCCTAACCCTAACCCTAACCCTAACCCTAACCCTAACCCTAACCCTAACCCTAACCCTAACCCTAACCCTAACCCTAACCCTAACCCTAACCCTAACCCTAACCCTAACCCTAACCCTAACCCTAACCCTAACCCTAACCCTAACCCTAACCCTAACCCTAACCCTAACCCTAACCCTAACCCTAACCCTAACCCTAACCCTAACCCTAACCCTAACCCTAACCCTAACCCTAACCCTAACCCTAACCCTAACCCTAACCCTAACCCTAACCCTAACCCTAACCCTAACCCTAACCCTAACCCTAACCCTAACCCTAACCCTAACCCTAACCCTAACCCTAACCCTAACCCTAACCCTAACCCTAACCCTAACCCTAACCCTAACCCTAACCCTAACCCTAACCCTAACCCTAACCCTAACCCTAACCCTAACCCTAACCCTAACCCTAACCCTAACCCTAACCCTAACCCTAACCCTAACCCTAACCCTAACCCTAACCCTAACCCTAACCCTAACCCTAACCCTAACCCTAACCCTAACCCTAACCCTAACCCTAACCCTAACCCTAACCCTAACCCTAACCCTAACCCTAACCCTAACCCTAACCCTAACCCTAACCCTAACCCTAACCCTAACCCTAACCCTAACCCTAACCCTAACCCTAACCCTAACCCTAACCCTAACCCTAACCCTAACCCTAACCCTAACCCTAACCCTAACCCTAACCCTAACCCTAACCCTAACCCTAACCCTAACCCTAACCCTAACCCTAACCCTAACCCTAACCCTAACCCTAACCCTAACCCTAACCCTAACCCTAACCCTAACCCTAACCCTAACCCTAACCCTAACCCTAACCCTAACCCTAACCCTAACCCTAACCCTAACCCTAACCCTAACCCTAACCCTAACCCTAACCCTAACCCTAACCCTAACCCTAACCCTAACCCTAACCCTAACCCTAACCCTAACCCTAACCCTAACCCTAACCCTAACCCTAACCCTAACCCTAACCCTAACCCTAACCCTAACCCTAACCCTAACCCTAACCCTAACCCTAACCCTAACCCTAACCCTAACCCTAACCCTAACCCTAACCCTAACCCTAACCCTAACCCTAACCCTAACCCTAACCCTAACCCTAACCCTAACCCTAACCCTAACCCTAACCCTAACCCTAACCCTAACCCTAACCCTAACCCTAACCCTAACCCTAACCCTAACCCTAACCCTAACCCTAACCCTAACCCTAACCCTAACCCTAACCCTAACCCTAACCCTAACCCTAACCCTAACCCTAACCCTAACCCTAACCCTAACCCTAACCCTAACCCTAACCCTAACCCTAACCCTAACCCTAACCCTAACCCTAACCCTAACCCTAACCCTAACCCTAACCCTAACCCTAACCCTAACCCTAACCCTAACCCTAACCCTAACCCTAACCCTAACCCTAACCCTAACCCTAACCCTAACCCTAACCCTAACCCTAACCCTAACCCTAACCCTAACCCTAACCCTAACCCTAACCCTAACCCTAACCCTAACCCTAACCCTAACCCTAACCCTAACCCTAACCCTAACCCTAACCCTAACCCTAACCCTAACCCTAACCCTAACCCTAACCCTAACCCTAACCCTAACCCTAACCCTAACCCTAACCCTAACCCTAACCCTAACCCTAACCCTAACCCTAACCCTAACCCTAACCCTAACCCTAACCCTAACCCTAACCCTAACCCTAACCCTAACCCTAACCCTAACCCTAACCCTAACCCTAACCCTAACCCTAACCCTAACCCTAACCCTAACCCTAACCCTAACCCTAACCCTAACCCTAACCCTAACCCTAACCCTAACCCTAACCCTAACCCTAACCCTAACCCTAACCCTAACCCTAACCCTAACCCTAACCCTAACCCTAACCCTAACCCTAACCCTAACCCTAACCCTAACCCTAACCCTAACCCTAACCCTAACCCTAACCCTAACCCTAACCCTAACCCTAACCCTAACCCTAACCCTAACCCTAACCCTAACCCTAACCCTAACCCTAACCCTAACCCTAACCCTAACCCTAACCCTAACCCTAACCCTAACCCTAACCCTAACCCTAACCCTAACCCTAACCCTAACCCTAACCCTAACCCTAACCCTAACCCTAACCCTAACCCTAACCCTAACCCTAACCCTAACCCTAACCCTAACCCTAACCCTAACCCTAACCCTAACCCTAACCCTAACCCTAACCCTAACCCTAACCCTAACCCTAACCCTAACCCTAACCCTAACCCTAACCCTAACCCTAACCCTAACCCTAACCCTAACCCTAACCCTAACCCTAACCCTAACCCTAACCCTAACCCTAACCCTAACCCTAACCCTAACCCTAACCCTAACCCTAACCCTAACCCTAACCCTAACCCTAACCCTAACCCTAACCCTAACCCTAACCCTAACCCTAACCCTAACCCTAACCCTAACCCTAACCCTAACCCTAACCCTAACCCTAACCCTAACCCTAACCCTAACCCTAACCCTAACCCTAACCCTAACCCTAACCCTAACCCTAACCCTAACCCTAACCCTAACCCTAACCCTAACCCTAACCCTAACCCTAACCCTAACCCTAACCCTAACCCTAACCCTAACCCTAACCCTAACCCTAACCCTAACCCTAACCCTAACCCTAACCCTAACCCTAACCCTAACCCTAACCCTAACCCTAACCCTAACCCTAACCCTAACCCTAACCCTAACCCTAACCCTAACCCTAACCCTAACCCTAACCCTAACCCTAACCCTAACCCTAACCCTAACCCTAACCCTAACCCTAACCCTAACCCTAACCCTAACCCTAACCCTAACCCTAACCCTAACCCTAACCCTAACCCTAACCCTAACCCTAACCCTAACCCTAACCCTAACCCTAACCCTAACCCTAACCCTAACCCTAACCCTAACCCTAACCCTAACCCTAACCCTAACCCTAACCCTAACCCTAACCCTAACCCTAACCCTAACCCTAACCCTAACCCTAACCCTAACCCTAACCCTAACCCTAACCCTAACCCTAACCCTAACCCTAACCCTAACCCTAACCCTAACCCTAACCCTAACCCTAACCCTAACCCTAACCCTAACCCTAACCCTAACCCTAACCCTAACCCTAACCCTAACCCTAACCCTAACCCTAACCCTAACCCTAACCCTAACCCTAACCCTAACCCTAACCCTAACCCTAACCCTAACCCTAACCCTAACCCTAACCCTAACCCTAACCCTAACCCTAACCCTAACCCTAACCCTAACCCTAACCCTAACCCTAACCCTAACCCTAACCCTAACCCTAACCCTAACCCTAACCCTAACCCTAACCCTAACCCTAACCCTAACCCTAACCCTAACCCTAACCCTAACCCTAACCCTAACCCTAACCCTAACCCTAACCCTAACCCTAACCCTAACCCTAACCCTAACCCTAACCCTAACCCTAACCCTAACCCTAACCCTAACCCTAACCCTAACCCTAACCCTAACCCTAACCCTAACCCTAACCCTAACCCTAACCCTAACCCTAACCCTAACCCTAACCCTAACCCTAACCCTAACCCTAACCCTAACCCTAACCCTAACCCTAACCCTAACCCTAACCCTAACCCTAACCCTAACCCTAACCCTAACCCTAACCCTAACCCTAACCCTAACCCTAACCCTAACCCTAACCCTAACCCTAACCCTAACCCTAACCCTAACCCTAACCCTAACCCTAACCCTAACCCTAACCCTAACCCTAACCCTAACCCTAACCCTAACCCTAACCCTAACCCTAACCCTAACCCTAACCCTAACCCTAACCCTAACCCTAACCCTAACCCTAACCCTAACCCTAACCCTAACCCTAACCCTAACCCTAACCCTAACCCTAACCCTAACCCTAACCCTAACCCTAACCCTAACCCTAACCCTAACCCTAACCCTAACCCTAACCCTAACCCTAACCCTAACCCTAACCCTAACCCTAACCCTAACCCTAACCCTAACCCTAACCCTAACCCTAACCCTAACCCTAACCCTAACCCTAACCCTAACCCTAACCCTAACCCTAACCCTAACCCTAACCCTAACCCTAACCCTAACCCTAACCCTAACCCTAACCCTAACCCTAACCCTAACCCTAACCCTAACCCTAACCCTAACCCTAACCCTAACCCTAACCCTAACCCTAACCCTAACCCTAACCCTAACCCTAACCCTAACCCTAACCCTAACCCTAACCCTAACCCTAACCCTAACCCTAACCCTAACCCTAACCCTAACCCTAACCCTAACCCTAACCCTAACCCTAACCCTAACCCTAACCCTAACCCTAACCCTAACCCTAACCCTAACCCTAACCCTAACCCTAACCCTAACCCTAACCCTAACCCTAACCCTAACCCTAACCCTAACCCTAACCCTAACCCTAACCCTAACCCTAACCCTAACCCTAACCCTAACCCTAACCCTAACCCTAACCCTAACCCTAACCCTAACCCTAACCCTAACCCTAACCCTAACCCTAACCCTAACCCTAACCCTAACCCTAACCCTAACCCTAACCCTAACCCTAACCCTAACCCTAACCCTAACCCTAACCCTAACCCTAACCCTAACCCTAACCCTAACCCTAACCCTAACCCTAACCCTAACCCTAACCCTAACCCTAACCCTAACCCTAACCCTAACCCTAACCCTAACCCTAACCCTAACCCTAACCCTAACCCTAACCCTAACCCTAACCCTAACCCTAACCCTAACCCTAACCCTAACCCTAACCCTAACCCTAACCCTAACCCTAACCCTAACCCTAACCCTAACCCTAACCCTAACCCTAACCCTAACCCTAACCCTAACCCTAACCCTAACCCTAACCCTAACCCTAACCCTAACCCTAACCCTAACCCTAACCCTAACCCTAACCCTAACCCTAACCCTAACCCTAACCCTAACCCTAACCCTAACCCTAACCCTAACCCTAACCCTAACCCTAACCCTAACCCTAACCCTAACCCTAACCCTAACCCTAACCCTAACCCTAACCCTAACCCTAACCCTAACCCTAACCCTAACCCTAACCCTAACCCTAACCCTAACCCTAACCCTAACCCTAACCCTAACCCTAACCCTAACCCTAACCCTAACCCTAACCCTAACCCTAACCCTAACCCTAACCCTAACCCTAACCCTAACCCTAACCCTAACCCTAACCCTAACCCTAACCCTAACCCTAACCCTAACCCTAACCCTAACCCTAACCCTAACCCTAACCCTAACCCTAACCCTAACCCTAACCCTAACCCTAACCCTAACCCTAACCCTAACCCTAACCCTAACCCTAACCCTAACCCTAACCCTAACCCTAACCCTAACCCTAACCCTAACCCTAACCCTAACCCTAACCCTAACCCTAACCCTAACCCTAACCCTAACCCTAACCCTAACCCTAACCCTAACCCTAACCCTAACCCTAACCCTAACCCTAACCCTAACCCTAACCCTAACCCTAACCCTAACCCTAACCCTAACCCTAACCCTAACCCTAACCCTAACCCTAACCCTAACCCTAACCCTAACCCTAACCCTAACCCTAACCCTAACCCTAACCCTAACCCTAACCCTAACCCTAACCCTAACCCTAACCCTAACCCTAACCCTAACCCTAACCCTAACCCTAACCCTAACCCTAACCCTAACCCTAACCCTAACCCTAACCCTAACCCTAACCCTAACCCTAACCCTAACCCTAACCCTAACCCTAACCCTAACCCTAACCCTAACCCTAACCCTAACCCTAACCCTAACCCTAACCCTAACCCTAACCCTAACCCTAACCCTAACCCTAACCCTAACCCTAACCCTAACCCTAACCCTAACCCTAACCCTAACCCTAACCCTAACCCTAACCCTAACCCTAACCCTAACCCTAACCCTAACCCTAACCCTAACCCTAACCCTAACCCTAACCCTAACCCTAACCCTAACCCTAACCCTAACCCTAACCCTAACCCTAACCCTAACCCTAACCCTAACCCTAACCCTAACCCTAACCCTAACCCTAACCCTAACCCTAACCCTAACCCTAACCCTAACCCTAACCCTAACCCTAACCCTAACCCTAACCCTAACCCTAACCCTAACCCTAACCCTAACCCTAACCCTAACCCTAACCCTAACCCTAACCCTAACCCTAACCCTAACCCTAACCCTAACCCTAACCCTAACCCTAACCCTAACCCTAACCCTAACCCTAACCCTAACCCTAACCCTAACCCTAACCCTAACCCTAACCCTAACCCTAACCCTAACCCTAACCCTAACCCTAACCCTAACCCTAACCCTAACCCTAACCCTAACCCTAACCCTAACCCTAACCCTAACCCTAACCCTAACCCTAACCCTAACCCTAACCCTAACCCTAACCCTAACCCTAACCCTAACCCTAACCCTAACCCTAACCCTAACCCTAACCCTAACCCTAACCCTAACCCTAACCCTAACCCTAACCCTAACCCTAACCCTAACCCTAACCCTAACCCTAACCCTAACCCTAACCCTAACCCTAACCCTAACCCTAACCCTAACCCTAACCCTAACCCTAACCCTAACCCTAACCCTAACCCTAACCCTAACCCTAACCCTAACCCTAACCCTAACCCTAACCCTAACCCTAACCCTAACCCTAACCCTAACCCTAACCCTAACCCTAACCCTAACCCTAACCCTAACCCTAACCCTAACCCTAACCCTAACCCTAACCCTAACCCTAACCCTAACCCTAACCCTAACCCTAACCCTAACCCTAACCCTAACCCTAACCCTAACCCTAACCCTAACCCTAACCCTAACCCTAACCCTAACCCTAACCCTAACCCTAACCCTAACCCTAACCCTAACCCTAACCCTAACCCTAACCCTAACCCTAACCCTAACCCTAACCCTAACCCTAACCCTAACCCTAACCCTAACCCTAACCCTAACCCTAACCCTAACCCTAACCCTAACCCTAACCCTAACCCTAACCCTAACCCTAACCCTAACCCTAACCCTAACCCTAACCCTAACCCTAACCCTAACCCTAACCCTAACCCTAACCCTAACCCTAACCCTAACCCTAACCCTAACCCTAACCCTAACCCTAACCCTAACCCTAACCCTAACCCTAACCCTAACCCTAACCCTAACCCTAACCCTAACCCTAACCCTAACCCTAACCCTAACCCTAACCCTAACCCTAACCCTAACCCTAACCCTAACCCTAACCCTAACCCTAACCCTAACCCTAACCCTAACCCTAACCCTAACCCTAACCCTAACCCTAACCCTAACCCTAACCCTAACCCTAACCCTAACCCTAACCCTAACCCTAACCCTAACCCTAACCCTAACCCTAACCCTAACCCTAACCCTAACCCTAACCCTAACCCTAACCCTAACCCTAACCCTAACCCTAACCCTAACCCTAACCCTAACCCTAACCCTAACCCTAACCCTAACCCTAACCCTAACCCTAACCCTAACCCTAACCCTAACCCTAACCCTAACCCTAACCCTAACCCTAACCCTAACCCTAACCCTAACCCTAACCCTAACCCTAACCCTAACCCTAACCCTAACCCTAACCCTAACCCTAACCCTAACCCTAACCCTAACCCTAACCCTAACCCTAACCCTAACCCTAACCCTAACCCTAACCCTAACCCTAACCCTAACCCTAACCCTAACCCTAACCCTAACCCTAACCCTAACCCTAACCCTAACCCTAACCCTAACCCTAACCCTAACCCTAACCCTAACCCTAACCCTAACCCTAACCCTAACCCTAACCCTAACCCTAACCCTAACCCTAACCCTAACCCTAACCCTAACCCTAACCCTAACCCTAACCCTAACCCTAACCCTAACCCTAACCCTAACCCTAACCCTAACCCTAACCCTAACCCTAACCCTAACCCTAACCCTAACCCTAACCCTAACCCTAACCCTAACCCTAACCCTAACCCTAACCCTAACCCTAACCCTAACCCTAACCCTAACCCTAACCCTAACCCTAACCCTAACCCTAACCCTAACCCTAACCCTAACCCTAACCCTAACCCTAACCCTAACCCTAACCCTAACCCTAACCCTAACCCTAACCCTAACCCTAACCCTAACCCTAACCCTAACCCTAACCCTAACCCTAACCCTAACCCTAACCCTAACCCTAACCCTAACCCTAACCCTAACCCTAACCCTAACCCTAACCCTAACCCTAACCCTAACCCTAACCCTAACCCTAACCCTAACCCTAACCCTAACCCTAACCCTAACCCTAACCCTAACCCTAACCCTAACCCTAACCCTAACCCTAACCCTAACCCTAACCCTAACCCTAACCCTAACCCTAACCCTAACCCTAACCCTAACCCTAACCCTAACCCTAACCCTAACCCTAACCCTAACCCTAACCCTAACCCTAACCCTAACCCTAACCCTAACCCTAACCCTAACCCTAACCCTAACCCTAACCCTAACCCTAACCCTAACCCTAACCCTAACCCTAACCCTAACCCTAACCCTAACCCTAACCCTAACCCTAACCCTAACCCTAACCCTAACCCTAACCCTAACCCTAACCCTAACCCTAACCCTAACCCTAACCCTAACCCTAACCCTAACCCTAACCCTAACCCTAACCCTAACCCTAACCCTAACCCTAACCCTAACCCTAACCCTAACCCTAACCCTAACCCTAACCCTAACCCTAACCCTAACCCTAACCCTAACCCTAACCCTAACCCTAACCCTAACCCTAACCCTAACCCTAACCCTAACCCTAACCCTAACCCTAACCCTAACCCTAACCCTAACCCTAACCCTAACCCTAACCCTAACCCTAACCCTAACCCTAACCCTAACCCTAACCCTAACCCTAACCCTAACCCTAACCCTAACCCTAACCCTAACCCTAACCCTAACCCTAACCCTAACCCTAACCCTAACCCTAACCCTAACCCTAACCCTAACCCTAACCCTAACCCTAACCCTAACCCTAACCCTAACCCTAACCCTAACCCTAACCCTAACCCTAACCCTAACCCTAACCCTAACCCTAACCCTAACCCTAACCCTAACCCTAACCCTAACCCTAACCCTAACCCTAACCCTAACCCTAACCCTAACCCTAACCCTAACCCTAACCCTAACCCTAACCCTAACCCTAACCCTAACCCTAACCCTAACCCTAACCCTAACCCTAACCCTAACCCTAACCCTAACCCTAACCCTAACCCTAACCCTAACCCTAACCCTAACCCTAACCCTAACCCTAACCCTAACCCTAACCCTAACCCTAACCCTAACCCTAACCCTAACCCTAACCCTAACCCTAACCCTAACCCTAACCCTAACCCTAACCCTAACCCTAACCCTAACCCTAACCCTAACCCTAACCCTAACCCTAACCCTAACCCTAACCCTAACCCTAACCCTAACCCTAACCCTAACCCTAACCCTAACCCTAACCCTAACCCTAACCCTAACCCTAACCCTAACCCTAACCCTAACCCTAACCCTAACCCTAACCCTAACCCTAACCCTAACCCTAACCCTAACCCTAACCCTAACCCTAACCCTAACCCTAACCCTAACCCTAACCCTAACCCTAACCCTAACCCTAACCCTAACCCTAACCCTAACCCTAACCCTAACCCTAACCCTAACCCTAACCCTAACCCTAACCCTAACCCTAACCCTAACCCTAACCCTAACCCTAACCCTAACCCTAACCCTAACCCTAACCCTAACCCTAACCCTAACCCTAACCCTAACCCTAACCCTAACCCTAACCCTAACCCTAACCCTAACCCTAACCCTAACCCTAACCCTAACCCTAACCCTAACCCTAACCCTAACCCTAACCCTAACCCTAACCCTAACCCTAACCCTAACCCTAACCCTAACCCTAACCCTAACCCTAACCCTAACCCTAACCCTAACCCTAACCCTAACCCTAACCCTAACCCTAACCCTAACCCTAACCCTAACCCTAACCCTAACCCTAACCCTAACCCTAACCCTAACCCTAACCCTAACCCTAACCCTAACCCTAACCCTAACCCTAACCCTAACCCTAACCCTAACCCTAACCCTAACCCTAACCCTAACCCTAACCCTAACCCTAACCCTAACCCTAACCCTAACCCTAACCCTAACCCTAACCCTAACCCTAACCCTAACCCTAACCCTAACCCTAACCCTAACCCTAACCCTAACCCTAACCCTAACCCTAACCCTAACCCTAACCCTAACCCTAACCCTAACCCTAACCCTAACCCTAACCCTAACCCTAACCCTAACCCTAACCCTAACCCTAACCCTAACCCTAACCCTAACCCTAACCCTAACCCTAACCCTAACCCTAACCCTAACCCTAACCCTAACCCTAACCCTAACCCTAACCCTAACCCTAACCCTAACCCTAACCCTAACCCTAACCCTAACCCTAACCCTAACCCTAACCCTAACCCTAACCCTAACCCTAACCCTAACCCTAACCCTAACCCTAACCCTAACCCTAACCCTAACCCTAACCCTAACCCTAACCCTAACCCTAACCCTAACCCTAACCCTAACCCTAACCCTAACCCTAACCCTAACCCTAACCCTAACCCTAACCCTAACCCTAACCCTAACCCTAACCCTAACCCTAACCCTAACCCTAACCCTAACCCTAACCCTAACCCTAACCCTAACCCTAACCCTAACCCTAACCCTAACCCTAACCCTAACCCTAACCCTAACCCTAACCCTAACCCTAACCCTAACCCTAACCCTAACCCTAACCCTAACCCTAACCCTAACCCTAACCCTAACCCTAACCCTAACCCTAACCCTAACCCTAACCCTAACCCTAACCCTAACCCTAACCCTAACCCTAACCCTAACCCTAACCCTAACCCTAACCCTAACCCTAACCCTAACCCTAACCCTAACCCTAACCCTAACCCTAACCCTAACCCTAACCCTAACCCTAACCCTAACCCTAACCCTAACCCTAACCCTAACCCTAACCCTAACCCTAACCCTAACCCTAACCCTAACCCTAACCCTAACCCTAACCCTAACCCTAACCCTAACCCTAACCCTAACCCTAACCCTAACCCTAACCCTAACCCTAACCCTAACCCTAACCCTAACCCTAACCCTAACCCTAACCCTAACCCTAACCCTAACCCTAACCCTAACCCTAACCCTAACCCTAACCCTAACCCTAACCCTAACCCTAACCCTAACCCTAACCCTAACCCTAACCCTAACCCTAACCCTAACCCTAACCCTAACCCTAACCCTAACCCTAACCCTAACCCTAACCCTAACCCTAACCCTAACCCTAACCCTAACCCTAACCCTAACCCTAACCCTAACCCTAACCCTAACCCTAACCCTAACCCTAACCCTAACCCTAACCCTAACCCTAACCCTAACCCTAACCCTAACCCTAACCCTAACCCTAACCCTAACCCTAACCCTAACCCTAACCCTAACCCTAACCCTAACCCTAACCCTAACCCTAACCCTAACCCTAACCCTAAC